>NC_091568.1:14300742-14323242 GCF_042767895.1 Penaeus vannamei
ACACTGACGCAAACAATGAAACGGACACAGCCGTAGAAACAGACATGGAAACAATGATAGACGCGGCAGACAGAAACAGACAGATACAGACACACACAAACACAGAAAAAGACGGACAGAGTCGTAGAAACAGACACGGAAACACTGATAGACGCGGCAGACAGACAGAAACAGACAGACACAGACAAACACAGAAAAGGACACAGACGCAGAGACAGACAGACACAGACACAACGGCAGCGCGAGGGAGGAGCGGGACAACAGCAGCGACGTCTTTCCGGGCTTGTCTGCAGGCGCCGAGCGGGCTGCTGTTCCCCGCTGTTGTGGCGCGGCGGAGAGGAGCGCGAAGTGAGGGCGAAGTGAGGGCGAAGTGAATGCGAGGTGAGGACGAACTGAATGTGAAGGAGGGCGAAGTGAGTGTCCACTGAGTATGAAGTGAGGGCGAAATCAGTATGAAGTGAGGGCGAAATCAGTATGAAGTGAGTGTGAAGTGAGGGCGAAGTGAGTGTCCACTGAGTATGAAGTGAGGGCGAAGTGAGGGCGAAATCAGTATGAAGTGAGGGCGAAATCAGTATGAAGTGAGGGCGAAGTGAGTGTGAAGTGAGGGCGAAGTGAGTGTGAAATGAGGGCGAAGTGAATGCGAGGTGAGGACGAACTGAATGTGAAGTGAGTGTGAAGTGAGGGCGAAGTGAGTGTGAAGTGAGGGCGAAGTGAATGAGAGGTGAGGACGAACTGAATGTGAAGTGAGTGTGAAGTGAGGGCGAAGTGAGTGCAAGAGTGAGTGCGAAAGTGAGTGCGCGGGCGAGATCAATGGAGAGTGAGAGAGAAAGACAGGGAGAGTGAGGGAGGCCGCCTCTGCCTCTGCGGTGAAGGACGGTTCGGGCGTGACAGCCATCGCGGGCGGGAGGGCGGGCGGGCGGGCGAGCAGCGCGGGCGTCCCTTCGTTCTCAATGTGGAAATGTATGGACGGCGGCGAATAAGGGCGTGATTACAGGGTTAAAAGGTCGCAAACACGTCCTTGTTGACAGACAAAGAAATGGGGAGGCTGACTGATGGGAAGAAAAAACATAAAGGAAGGGAGTAAGGACCCAAGCAGACACAGACACAGCCAGACAGAAAGACAGAGACAGAAACAACGACAATATCCAGACAAACAACACTACACAAACACACCCACAAACGCTCCAACACATACGCAAACAAAACACACATCAACAATCACACACACGCAAACAAACACAACCACACATACACAAACACACACACACACACAAAAGAACAAAACGTACACACATACCTACAAACAACCAACCAACCAAACACACAGACTACAACAATTCTGGGCCAATTCCTCCGTTCGCCAAGGCCGGCCTCTCCCCCTTCCCCCTCCCCCCTCCCCCCTCTCCCTGCCAACCCACATGCTGGTATCCATATCATCCGTAAATAGGATAATCTAATCCACGTTAACTTCACGGCCACCTGTTATGGCAAAACAAGCCCCGATATCCAACCCCGGGATTTGTGGATGCGTGTGGATATGTGGACGCTGATGGAACAAATGTAACTTTTGCTGAGGACGTGCACGCGAGTCCTATGGAAATTTGCCGCTCTGTTCCGATACAAATGAAGGAAATGTGTCTTTGTATAAAGGGTATGAATGGGAATGAACATCTTCCCAATACAAGAGATGTATTTGACCGGTTTCGGATATATCTCCGTTAGTAATATTCGAAACCGGTTAAATACATCGCTTGCGTTGTGAAGATACGCATTCTTATTCATATCTTTTCTAAATTTGTCTACATGAATACGTTCAAATGTATTTGTTTATCATGTAGGGTACCCGTGACTCCTACATTTGGATATCCAGAAAGAGATAAATACAAAAATAAATCTTTGTTTATTGCGCACGATGTCTATATCTATGGTACAATGACGGAGAAAAAAAAGTCTTTTACTGAACCGAAGCTTCGACTCTGTCTTACCCTATACAAAGTGAGCGATTAAACCGATGTTCGAAAAGGAATTCGAAACAGGTTTGACAAGAGTACTGACCGTCACTGTACCGCATTCATTCACATCCAAAGGAATGCCCCTCTCTTCGGTACGCACCACTAGAGCCACTTCAGACAAGGCAATGATGTACCGTTATTACATACGCACAAAATCCCGACTCCATGACACCGTTTCGCAATCCACTCTCGTCGTCTTGTTGACCCGCAATCCAAGAGTCTTTAACCAAACACTCTCTCTCATCCACAGATCATAACAACAGTAAAAAAGAGTCCGACATTCATATAATAGTCCGCATTCTTATCTCCGCGCGATAATGAAGTCCGTGTACGTAACAAGGACATAAAGGACACGTACAGCTGTGAGAAGCATAACGTATTCCGAAAGTATACAATAAAAGCGAGAGCGGAGTCTGCTCGACCAACAGATTGCGTCAGCGCTGCTTGCATGAAGTTTCGTCTGTACAAGAAAATGACAATGATAAATTTGCATCACATCAGAAGGAGAGTGTGAGCGAGCGAGCGAGCGAGCGAGTGAGTGAGTGAGTGAGTGAGTGAGTGAGTGAGTGAGTGAGTGAGTGAGTGAGTGAGTGAGTGAGTGAGTGAGTGAGTGAGTGAGTGAGTGAGTGAGTGAGTGAGTGAGTGAGTGTGTGTGTGTGTGTGTGTGTGTGTGTGTGTGTGTGTGTGTGTGTGTGTGTGTGTGTGTGTGTGTGTGTGTATGTGTGTGTGTGGTATGTATGTATGTATGTATGTATGTATGTATGTATGAATATATGTATGAATGTATGTAATGTGTATGTATTTATGTATGTATATATAGTACATATGCATGTATGTATACATTATACATAGACTAGATAGACAAAAAAGAAAAATAGAAACAGATAGATAGATAGACAAACAAACAGATAGATAGATAGACAAACAAACAGATAGATGGATAGATACATAGACAGACAGCAAGATAAACAGACACAGATAGATATAGGAATACCAGAAAGATTACTGCAACAGCTATAACAAAGCACAACGCCACGAGATCACCGAACACACGAAACCGAACACCACGAGATCACCGAACACACGAAACCGAACACCACGAGATCACCGAACACACGAAAACGAACACCACGAGATCACCGAACACACGAAAACGAACACCACGAGATCATCGAACACACGAAAACGAACACCACGAGATCACCGAACACACGAAAACGAACACCACGAGATCATCGAACACACGAAAACGAACACCACGAGATCGCCGAACACACGAAAACGAACACCACGAGATCGCCGAACACACGAAAACGAACACCACGAGATCGCCGAACACACGAAAACGAACACCACGAGATCACCGAACACACGAAAACGAACACCACGAGATCACCGAACACACGAAAACGAACACCACGAGGTCACCGAACACACGAAACCGAACACCACGAGATCACCGAACACACGAAAACGAACACCACGAGATCACCGAACACACGAAACCGAACACCACGAGATCACCGAACACACGAAACCGAACACCACGAGATCACCGAACACACGAAAACGAACACCACGAGATCCCTGAACACACAAAAACGAACACCACGAGATCACCGAACACACGAAAACGAACACCACGAGATCACCGAACACACGAAAACGAACACCACGAGATCATCGAACACACGAAAACGAACACCACGAGATCGCCGAACACACGAAAACGAACACCACGAGATCGCCGAACACACGAAAACGAACACCACGAGATCGCCGAACACACGAAAACGAACACCACGAGATCGCCGAACACACGAAAACGAACACCACGAGATCACCGAACACACGAAAACGAACACCACGAGATCACCGAACACACGAAAACGAACACCACGAGATCACCGAACACACGAAAACGAACACCACGAGATCACCGAACACACGAAAACGAACACCACGAGATCACCGAACACACGAAAACGAACACCACGAGATCACCGAACGCACGAAAACGAACACCACGAGATCACCGAACACACGAAAACGAACACCACGAGATCACCGAACACACGAAAACGAACACCACGAGATCACCGAACACACGAAAACGAACACCACGAGATCACCGAACACACGAAAACGAACACCACGAGATCACCGAACACACGAAAACGAACACCACGAGATCACCGAACACACGAAAACGAACACCACGAGATCACCGAACACACGAAAACGAACACCACGAGATCACCGAACACACGAAAACGAACACCACGAGATCACCGAACACACGAAAACGAACACCACGAGATCACCGAACACACGAAAACGAACACCACGAGATTACCGAACACACGAAAACGAACACCACGAGATCACCGAACACACGAAAACGAACACCACGAGATCCCTGAACACACGAAAACGAACACCACGAGATCGCCGAACACACGAAAACGAACACCACGAGATCACCGAACACACGAAAACGAACACCACGAGATCACCGAACACACGAAAACGAACACCACGAGATCATCGAACACACGAAAACGAACACCACGAGATCGCCGAACACACGAAAACGAACACCACGAGATCATCGAACACACGAAAACGAACACCACGAGATCGCCGAACACACGAAAACGAACACCACGAGATCACCGAACACACGAAAACGAACACCACGAGATCGCCGAACACACGAAAACGAACACCACGAGATCGCCGAACACACGAAAACGAACACCACGAGATCACCGAACACACGAAAACGAACACCACGAGATCACCGAACACACGAAAACGAACACCACGAGATCACCGAACACACGAAAACGAACACCACGAGATCATCGAACACACGAAAACGAACACCACGAGATCGCCGAACACACGAAAACGAACACCACGAGATCATCGAACACACGAAAACGAACACCACGAGATCGCCGAACACACGAAAACGAACACCACGAGATCACCGAACACACGAAAACGAACACCACGAGATCGCCGAACACACGAAAACGAACACCACGAGATCACCGAACACACGAAAACGAACACCACGAGATCACCGAACACACGAAAACGAACACCACGAGATCACCGAACACACGAAAACGAACACCACGAGATCACCGAACACACGAAAACGAACACCACGAGATCCCTGAACACACGAAAACGAACACCACGAGATCGCCGAACACACGAAAACGAACACCACGAGATCACCGAACACACGAAAACGAACACCACGAGATCACCGAACACACGAAAACGAACACCACGAGATCGCCGAACACACGAAAACGAACACCACGAGATCATCGAACACACGAAAACGAACACCACGAGATCGCCGAACACACGAAAACGAACACCACGAGATCGCCGAACACACGAAAACGAACACCACGAGATCACCGAACACACGAAAACGAACACCACGAGATCGCCGAACACACGAAAACGAACACCACGAGATCACCGAACACACGAAAACGAACACCACGAGATCGCCGAACACACGAAAACGAACACCACGAGATCGCCGAACACACGAAAACGAACACCACGAGATCATCGAACACACGAAAACGAACACCACGAGATCATCGAACACACGAAAACGAACACCACGAGATCACCGAACACACGAAAACGAACACCACGAGATCACCGAACACACGAAAACGAACACCACGAGATCGCCGAACACACGAAAACGAACACCACGAGATCACCGAACACACGAAAACGAACACCACGAGATCATCGAACACACGAAAACGAACACCACGAGATCGCCGAACACACGAAAACGAACACCACGAGATCACCGAACACACGAAAACGAACACCACGAGATCACCGAACACACGAAAACGAACACCACGAGATCATCGAACACACGAAAACGAACACCACGAGATCATCGAACACACGAAAACGAACACCACGAGATCGCCGAACACACGAAAACGAACACCACGAGATCATCGAACACACGAAAACGAACACCACGAGATCACCGAACACACGAAAACGAACACCACGAGATCACCGAACACACGAAAACGAACACCACGAGATCACCGAACACACGAAAACGAACACCACGAGATCGCCGAACACACGAAAACGAACACCACGAGATCACCGAACACACGAAAACGAACACCACGAGATCATCGAACACACGAAAACGAACACCACGAGATCGCCGAACACACGAAAACGAACACCACGAGATCACCGAACACACGAAAACGAACACCACGAGATCACCGAACACACGAAAACGAACACCACGAGGTCACCGAACACACGAAAACGAACACCACGAGATCACCGAACACACGAAAACGAACACCACGAGATCACCGAACACACGAAAACGAACACCACGAGATCACCGAACACACGAAAACGAACACCACGAGATCACCGAACACACGAAAACGAACACCACGAGATCACCGAACACACGAAAACGAACACCACGAGGTCACCGAACACACGAAAACGAACACCACGAGATCACCGAACACACGAAAACGAACACCACGAGATCGCCGAACACACGAAAACGAACACTACGAGATCACCGAACACACGAAAACGAACACCACGAGGTCACCGAACACACGAAAACGAACACCACGAGATCACCGAACACACGAAAACGAACACCACGAGGTCACCGAACACACGAAAACGAACACCACGAGGTCACCGAACACACGAAAACGAACACCACGAGATCACCGAACACACGAAAACGAACACCACGAGGTCACCGAACACACGAAAACGAACACCACGAGGTCACCGAACACACGAAAACGAACACCACGAGATCACCGAACACACGAAAACGAACACTACGAGATCACCGAACACACGAAAACGAACACCACGAGGTCACCGAACACACGAAAACGAACACCACGAGATCACCGAACACACGAAAACGAACACCACGAGATCACCGAACACACGAAAACGAACACCACGAGATCATCGAACACACGAAAACGAACACCACGAGATCGCCGAACACACGAAAACGAACACCACGAGATCATCGAACACACGAAAACGAACACCACGAGATCACCGAACACACGAAAACGAACACCACGAGATCACCGAACACACGAAAACGAACACCACGAGGTCACCGAACACACGAAAACGAACACCACGAGATCACCGAACACACGAAAACGAACACCACGAGATCACCGAACACACGAAAACGAACACCACGAGATCACCGAACACACGAAAACGAACACCACGAGATCACCGAACACACGAAAACGAACACAACGAGATCACCGAACACGAGAGCGAGAACGGCGAGCGACCGACTCCGCCCACACACTAAAGAGCAGGATTTTTATCTTCGTCTTCGCACTCCTAAAGGACAAGAGGTTCGCACGCCGGTAGATCAAGACGAGAGGCCCCGAGGAGAAAGGAAGGACACGAGGAAGAGGAGAGGATTCGGGGAAGGGAAGAGGACCACAGAACCCGAGGAGGACAAGAAGATCCGAGGAAGACAAGAAGACTCAAGACGGACAAAAAGAAGACATGAGGATGACAGGAGGACACGAGGATGACGTGAGAACCTGAAGATGACAAGAGGATCTGAGGAAGACAAGAAGACATGAGGATGACGAGAGGACCCGAGTATGACGAGAGGATCCGAGGATGACGAGAGGAGCCGAGGAGGACGCGAGGACCCGAGAAAAAAACAAGAGGACCAGAGGAGGACCATGAGGACACGAAGAGAACATAAATTGAGGAAGATAGCGCCCCGTAAGGACAATTTGACAAATGACACTGTTTCGTCCCTTTCTCAAGCAGCGCGAGGACGTCCCCGGGGGCCGATATCTCGAAGCTCCAGTCGCCGCGAAGAATTAAGGTTATCTCCGTCCCGAGCCGTTCCATTACTCTCCTCTGTGCTAAAACACGGAGTAAGAAGTGGTAGGAGAAACAACACGCATTTCGGATTTAATGCGTGTGCTTATAACAGGTTGAATTATATTTTCCTAGCTTGTTTTTTTTTTCGAAATACAGGCAGGCCGCGTGTACTATTTTCCTAGCATGGTCTGCGAGAAATAAAATGAGACAGCCAGTGGTATTCCCACAATGCCGGGGCCTTGCCTTGCCTTCCCTTCTTTACCCTTCCATTTCCCCTTCCCCTCCCCTTCCCCTTCCCCTTCCCCTTCTTCTTTTCCTTCCCCTTCCCATTACCCTTCTCCTTCTCCTTCTCCTTCTCCTTCCCCCTCCCCCTCCCCCTACCCTTCCCCTTCTCCTTCCCCCTCCCCTTCTCCCTCCCCTTCCCCTTCCCCTTCCCTTCCCCCTCCCCCTCCTCCGGTGCGAAGGACATATCCCTATCTTATTGCAATCTAGTACCCGAGATAAAGAGAGCTTAAGGTCCCTTCCCCGCGCCATAAAGTCGCACACGAGGCCAGCGCCCGGCCGTGACTCCAGATTCTCCTCCGCCTCCGCCCGGTCCGCCACTACCTGGGATTCCCTCTCCTCGCCAGCTGTTCCTCCAAGGCGCCTCGTCCTTAGGTCTACGGACACGGAGCCCCCTGTCCTTCCGCGTGCCCTGGAAGAGCCGCAATAAAACGTCCGGACTTTTTTAATTTCGCGCGACGTCCGGCCAGCCAATCACACGCCCGGTCACTCGTCCGATATTTGTGCAACTTGCATGACAAAAATCGGATACCAAAGGAAAAGTTTCCTTCCTTGCAGACTCCACGCTGCGCAACGAGCCTGTGTGACAGATACCCATGGAAGTTATGACTATTCATGGAAAAACTTTGAAGATAAACGCAGCAGCACCCATGAAAAGACTTGAATCCTCAAATGGTTATGGAGATCGTGCGGGTTCAATATTGTGCGGCCGAGCACATAAAGCTCAGGCGCGCGAGGCCTTCCTCAAGACGGCGCCCTCGCTCGGGATCTCTCCCTCCCGCACACGACTCCCTCCTCCTCCTGTGCACGGCTCCCTCCTCCTGCTGGGCCCTCCTCATCAACGCCGCAGCACCAGCAAAACGACGCAATACGTGTCCCGTACAATGAGTGCCCCGGGGATTAATATTTCCTGAACAAAGAACTATTACATCAGAACGTGCAGCCATCGGAAGTTATAGCCCGACGTCCGCTGAGGTGAAAAAAACTAATTCCCAGCCAATACTTCGAGCCAAGTTGCGCGTGGGAAACGAGCTCGCGCGCTGCTCGTCTTGGCTATTCTTTAGGCCTAGACTACCTGGACGCGACGGCGGGTTGGCTGAAATTGGTTTTCCATTTGCGTTTACCTTAGAAACCTTATAAAACATTTAACTTTGAGACTTTATAAACTGTTTACCTTTGAGAATTTATTTGCTGTTTACCTTTGAGATTTCATAAACTGTTTACCTTAGATACCTTACATGCTGTTTACCTTTCAGACTTCAAAAACTGTTTACCTTGAAGACTTCATAAGCATCACACCATGCACAATCCTTGCATGATAATCTGCGCTTGGTATTGTTATAAATAACCATCTCTTATTTACACTCGGTGATCAATGGTATCAAAACCTTCCTACCGTTTTCTCCAAGTTTGAAAGATAGTGTATCAACGGAATCAATGGAATCCGAGTGAATATCAAAAAGATACGTTAACTAAAAAAAGGGGGGGAGGGGGAGGAGGAGGAGGAGGAGGAGGAGGAGGAGGAGGAGGAGGAGGAGGAGGAGGAGGAGGAGGAGGAGGAGGAGGAGGAGAAGAAGAAGAAGGAGGAGGAGGAGGAGAAGAAAGAGGAGGAGGAGGAGGAGAAGAAGAAGAAGAAGGAGGAGGAGGAGAAGAAGAAGGAGGAGGAGGAGGAGGAGAAGGAGGAGAAGGAGAAGAAGAAGAAGAAGAAGAAGAAGAAGAAGAAGAAGAAGAAGAAGAAGAAGAAGAAGAAGAAGAAGAAGAAGAAGAAGAAGGACGAGGAGAAGAAGACGGAGGAGGAAAAGAAGAAGAAAGAAGAAGGAGAAGCAGAAGGAGAAGTAGAAGGAAGAGAAGAATAATAATACCGTTTACTAGCCAACAGCAACACGATACCCATAAACAACGATTTATTACGCTGCCCTGTAATTTCTGCAACTTACCCCAAAGAACAGAGCAACATTCAAAAGAAGAGTCGATCGCCAGGGACCAAAAGTGCCTCATTAAGTCGATCGTCGAATCATCCGGCATCGACGCGAACCCACCACGGCTGTTCCCACGGTGATCGCCAGTCGATGGAACCGGATGAAGAGGGAGACGAAGAAGAAGAGAAGGAAGATGACGACGACTACGAGGATTGTGTTGATGATGATGATGATGATGAAGGAAGATGAGGAGGAGTAGGAGGAAAACCTGTCAGGGGAGGAGGCAGGTTCGACATCCTTCAGAAGGTCTAAGCCCGGGGTCACCACCACCACCACCTTCCCTTCCACCAGCTCCATCTCTTCCACCAACACCACTACCAACGCCTTCCCTTCCACCACCACCAACACTTTCCCTTGCACCACCACCACCTCTTCCACCACCATCATCTTCAGCACCACCACCTCGACGACCACCTCCACCTCCACCCTCTCCTCCATCTTCACTACAATACATCCCTTGCACTTCCCAGATTTTCCCTCCTCTTTCCCGCTTCCTCTTCCCGTTTTCTATGCGTGAAGACGGATGAACCGCCTTCTTTGACACGGGCTGTTCGCTGGCTCTGTTATCGCTGGCCATTCATTAACTTTTTTTTTTCTTTTTAGCATCTCCATCGTAAGATATACTATATGTGTCTTCTTTTCTTATTTTCATTCTATGTCATGTACGTTTGACTTGTTGTTTGTGCGTGTGTACATATTCGAATGGATGCATGTATGTACGTATACGCTTGCATGGACTTGTGTGTACATTTACCGATAGAAATGGACGCAGATGTTCAGACGAGTCGATAGATCAGAAAGTAAATAAGCATAAACACAGTAAATATAGGCCTAAAAAAAAAGAAAACCAAAACCAAAACAAAAAAACTCCCGGTTTGTTCGTGCGCGCGCCTCGAACCAAGGCCTCTCCCCCCCCCCCCCGCTATCGCATAAAAAAGGTAATTTGGAGAGATAAGAGCGTAAAAGAGCTGGACAGACTGACGCGCTATCTCCTCCCGGCCGCCGCCCTCGGAGCGAACCAGGGCCTCCGAAACCCACACTCCGCCACTTACACTGACAATGGGGGTCGGGGAGGGGGAGGGGGAGGGGAATGAGGCATGGGATGGTGAGGAGAGGGATGGTGAGGAGAGGGAGGGGTGGAGGGGGTGGTGGGGGGAGGAAGGGGGTCGAGGGGGAAGGGGATTGGGTGGTGGGGACAGGGAAAGGGGATGGTGAGGAATGGGGCGGTGGGGAGAGCGAAAGGGGAGGAGATGGTGGGGAGAGGGAGGGGAAGGAGGAAGAGAGAGAGGAGGAGGTGGGGGTAGAACGAAGTGGGAGAGGAATAGGAGGAGAGAAAAAGGAAGGAAGGACGGAAATAATAGGGAATAGTAGAGCAACGAAGAGGAAAGGGGAAAAGGGGAGGAATGAGAGGAGGAGAGAAAGAAAAGAGGTGATAAAAGAGACGAAACGAGGGGAGCGAATTTACATGCGAGTCTGGAGGGGAGAGAGAGGTTAACACAGTCTAATCACCCAGACCCGAATCTAAGGTCAACGGTTCAGGACAGCGATCCCCTCACCCCCTCCCCCTTTCCCCTCGAACCACCACTCCCGTACCCCCTTCCCTCCCTTCCCCTCAATCCTCTCTTTACCCCTTCTTGTCTCCCATCTTTCCATTACCCTTAGCCATTTAGAGCCTCCCCTCTCCTCCCCTTTCACCACCCCTTTCTCCTCTCCCGCCCCCCATCCAGACCCCAAACTCGAGACTCCTACTCCTTTCCCTTCCCCACCCCCTCCCCTCTTACCCTCCATTTTCTCCTTGACCCCCCTTTTTCCCCTCCCTCCACTCAGACCCTGTTTCCGTCCCCACACTCCCTCCTCCTCCTCTCTCTCCCCCTCCCCGCTCCCTTCCTCTTTCTCCCCTCCCACTCCTCACCCCTCCCTCCCTTCTCCCCTCCCACTCCTTCCCCTCCTCACCCCCACTCTCCCTTTCCCTTCCCCACCCTCCGTCCCCCTCTCCCTTCTTCCCTCCCCTCCCCCAGCTCCCCCTTCCTTCCCCAGCTCCCCCTTTCCCCTCCCCCCACCAGTCCCCCCCTTTCCCCTCCCCCCACCAATCCCCCCCTTTCCCCTCCCCCCACCAGCTCCCCCCCCCCTTCCCTCCCCGCGGCGAGTCCTTCCCGCGCCCAAGCACTCCCAGCGCGCCCGTTCCTGCTGCGCCCATTATCACCACTCACTCTGATGGGCCAAGTTGCACCACGGCGAGACGGTGGTGGCGGTGGCGGTGGTTGATGGTTGGTGGGTGGTGGGTCGTAGTGGTGGTTGGTTGGTGGGTCGTAGTGGTGGTTGGTTGGTGGGTTGAGTAGGTGGGTAGGTGGGTGAGTAGGTGGGTGAGTAGGTGGGTAGGTGGGTGAGTAGGTGGGTAGGTGGGTGAGTAGGTGAGTAGGTGGGTAGGTAGGTGAGTAGGTGGGTAGGTGGGTGAGTAGGTGGGTAGGTGGGTGGGTAGGTGGGTGAGTAGGTGGGTAGGTGGGTGGGTAGGTAGGTGGGTAGGTGGGTGGGTAGGTAGGTGAGTGGGTAGGTGAGTGGGTAGGTGAGTGGGTAGGTGGGTGGGTAGGTGGGTAGGTGAGTGGGTAAGTAGGTGGGTAGGTAGGTGGGTGGGTGGTAGGTAGGTGGGTGGGTGATAGGTAGGTGGGTGGGTGGTGGTAGGTAGGTGGGTAGGTGAGTAGGTGAGTAGGTGAGTAGGTGGGTGGGTGAGTAGGTGGGTAGGGGGGTAGGTGAGTAGGTGGGTACGTAGGTGGGTGGTGGCGATGATGGTTGAGGTGGTTGTGGTTATGATTATGGGTGGCAGTTGATGTTGATGTTGTTGTTGTTGATGATGTTGATGTTTTTGCTGCTGCTTTTGTTGCTGTTGATAATGATGGCAGCGGCGGTGGTGGTGTTTCCTCTCGAGGGATGAAGCAGAAGTTTGCGACGGGGTTCCTGCCGCGGCCTCCGATCTCGTTTGGATGATGTGTGCTTCGCTTGAGGCCCGGGGCGGGGGGGGGGGGGGCAAAGGGGATCTGAACCGGCACATGTTTATTGCAACCGTTTTTCTCCTTTTTTTTACATCAAACTTCTCTTTACGTGCACTTCTTTTTTACGACTCATACAACATTCATCTCGTGTTGCCAACATGGCCACCTTACTTACTCTCGCTGATCTATACGATAGACTCTGTGGATTTCATTCTCTGCAACTTCTCACTACTCATAGATATTGCCGTGATGACTATATATATATATATATATATATATATATATATATATATATATATATATATATATATATATATATATATATATATATATATATATATACAAATATGTATATATGTATATATATGTATATATATGTATATATGTATATGTATATGTATATATATATATATATATATATATATATATATATATATATATATATATGTATGTATGTATGTATATATATATAACACATTCCTATGAATCAAGTTTTAACTAACAAGAGAAAGCTCTGGGGAAAAAAAGTTCGCACACACTACTTACTCAATCCCGCCATCTATCGGTTGCAAGAAGAAACACGAACCGCGTTATGAAAACGCCCCCGCACTTTCGTTCTCCTCTCGGTCTCCGCGACACACGTACACAGTTGTACACTCACCTGCCAAAAGAGAGAAATTCAGTTAGTTACATACATTACAATTGTGTCCATCCTTGTCACAACACTCAAATAATACACAGAATGCATTTACCAATACTGCATCGATTGTGTTCTCTCTCATGTGATCAGAAATCGAAAACCGTTAAACGCACCGCAGCCTCCGACGCGACGTAAACCAACACACGGTGTATTATAACAACAGCGTAATCCGAGAGCTCTAGATCGCCTCCTGCGCTTGGATCTCTCGTTATTCTCTCTCCCCTTCGTCGTCCTCTTTTCAACCCTTCTGTTTTTGTTGTTGTTGTTTTTTGTCGTTCGCCTTCCATACTCTTATTTGTACATTTTCTTTTTCATCTCCATCTTCTATGATTTTGTTTCTACCGCTCATTTCCTTTCTCGTATTCCTCTAAATCTGCCTTCTTTATCTCCTCATGGCCCTCCCTATTTCCCTTTCTCATCTCTTTCATCACCACCTCCTCCTCCTCCTCCCCTTAAGCCATCCTCAGCATACCTCCTCCTCCAGATGTTTCCTCCCCTCGCCTCCTGCATTCGGCGTCCCCTTCTTCCTTAAACATCTCCTTTGCATCACTCTCCGCCCCCTACTCCCTCCACCCCTTCCACTCCCCTCCCACTCCCCCTCTCCCCTACCCTTCCCCTTCGCCCGCTACCCTACCCCACCCTTCTCCCCCTATCCCCTCCTCTTCTCCCCCTACCCCTCCCTTCCCCCTCTTCCCCTCCACCAACCCCCGCTCCCCCCCCCCCGAAGCCCAGACGCCCAGGGGCAACAGGAAGTCCCTCGGGGCCGCGCCATCACCGTCGACAAAGACTGGACGCTTAACTGTAATTTACGTCACCGATCTCGGGCGCCAAATTACCAAATAATCTTTGATGGATGATGGTAGAAAAAAATACATCGGAATTACAGTGTCACAGCGGGGTAAACGTCCCTTCCATTCACGGGCGGCAGGTGACGCAACAAAAGCAGGAGTTGCTTGCAAGGACACCAACAAAGGAAGCAACAAGGCAAGTGATGCTGTGAGCCCTGGAACAGCGTCATGCGGCGATAATACAGCTATGGCCAGCCGTCATGCACTGTTCATCCAAAGCGTCCGCACATCTGCTACTGTCCTGCAATCACTGCAACACGAAAGATTCTACAGTGCAATTTATACGCATCAGAAATCACCACGTTGCAATCACCGCACTGGTTCTGCCCTGTAGCCCCACCTGCATATTACCAACACCACGTTATTACGCCGTATACAAAAATAATAATAAAAAATAAAAATAAAAACATTGAAAAACACAGGACATATCCTGCCGCCTGCTGAGTCTGGCTAAAAGTCTCTACACTGGGTTTATGTTTACGACGCCCAAAGCTCACACGCCCACGCCGTTTCCGTCAGAGCCCTTGACGCCTAAGGCCCGCCCATGGTACTAGGACGTGGGCGGGCCTCGAAAACTAATTTCTCAAGGCTATGAATCGTTTCGCTCTGGGAGAGACAAGAAGGGACAAAGGGGGACAGATAGATGGAGGGGGAAGGGGGGATAGAGAGAGAGAGAGAGAGAGAGAGAGAGAGAGAGAGAGAGAGAGAGAGAGAGAGAGAGAGAGAGAGAGAGAGAGAGAGAGGGGGGGGGTGGAGGGAGGGAGATGTGGGGTATGAGAGAATGAGAGAGAGAATAAATCAAAGAGAATGAAACGGAGAAAACGGAGCTAATGGAACACCGAGAGACGAAGTGCAAGAGAGAAAGAGCGAGGTCCCGGGCGTAGGCGAGGGCGGCCACCAGCAACGGAAATGCCTCCCCGCCCGCATCGCGCACCGAGCCCCGGGGAGGCAAAATTACGCCAGGCAGGAGGACCCTCACCTGGACCTGACCAAGCGACGATCCGCCCCTGGCAGTAGCCCCCCCCCCCCACGCACCGCCTCCCGCAACCGGAGCTCTCGGCCACACGCGTTTCCTTTGTTTACTCGCAGCCCCAGAATCCGGCGCGACTTGTTTTCCTCGAAGTGGCATTTGCATATTCGTAATGTGCGCATGACAGGCCTTGCTCAGCGGACGATGCGGCCCGCGCGGAGCCCAGCGCCTCTCGCCTCTCGCGTGGGACCCGACGTCGGCGGCAGGAAGAGAAGTGCTGCATCATGTACACACTATACAATTACACTGTCAGCTGTGTTTAATATTGTCGAATGAAAGCCTGTGAATCGCGCTCTCAGGCTCCCGTGCGAGAGAAGCCGAGCTGAGCAGGACCTTCTCTTGGCCTTTTAAAGAATGGGCTCAAGGTGGACCTCGAGTACAGTACATGGAGATCGCCATCTTTCACCCAAACGCGTTTGAAAAAAAAAAAAATGGGGTTATTGAAAGGTGAGAATATGGCCTCCAAGTCCGAAACCGCCGTCTCGCCTACAAGCAAACCCAATTTGCGTACACATTTTCCCGACAATCCCTCAAACACGAACGCGTATGCGGTCAACTCGCCCAGACTCGCCAGTTTCCAAAGATGTTGAATTCAATCCTTGCGGCGCGAAATGACAGAGCCGGAGAGGAGACGACCACGCAGCAGCCCCTTCAGTCCAATTACCCGGGAGTCCTTCATATCCTGCGATCTGGAGAAAGGTCACGAGAGTCGCAAAACCTGCCCCGGGCCATCTGCGCCGCCTCTAACGGGTCAGGTGGACTGCGCTCGCCTCTCGCGCTCTCGGGCTCCGGGGCGGTCGATGGAACTCGGATGCTTGGGGGAAAAAACACTATACGCACAATACGCTTAGTGGGAAATACGACGACGATGAGGTCTTACCTCTTTCCGCAATCATTCATACGACCAAGAGCTTTACCCTTCAAATTTACATTTTAATATAGTGGTTTTTCTCCTAACGCAAACAGGAAATGCTATGTTAAAACGTAGGTGCTAGATCGCGGCACTTTTACCATTACACAACGTTAAACATCAGCTGTTAGATGAAGACAACCTAACCTCTTCCTGCGACATAAAACGAATTCGCAGTCAATTCGTGGCCATCTGGACGCGATACCTTCAGGAGGGGATGAGGGAGGAGGAGGGGAAGAGGGAAGAGGAGAGGAGAGAGGGGGATTAAAGTGAGGGGAGGGGGAGAAGGGGTGGAGTAGGGGGCGGAGAGTGATGCAAAGGAGATGTTTAAGGAAGAGGGGACGCCGAGCGAGCGAGTCTTCTGCTTCTAGAGAACCTAACCCCCAAAGAGAGAGACCTCGCTCCCCCGCCGGCCTGGAGCCAAGCCCCCTGCGGAGACGAGGTCGCCGTCGCTTGAGAGAGAGAGAGAGAGAGAGAGAGAGAGAGAGAGAGAGAGAGAGAGAGAGAGAGAGAGAGAGAAAGAGAGAGAGAGAGAGAGAGAGAGAGAGAGAGAGGAGAGAGAGAGAGAGAGAGAGAGAGAGAGAGAGAGAGAGAGAGAGAGAGAGAGAGAGAGAGAGAGAGAGAGAGAGAGAGAGAGAGAGAGAGAGAGAGAGAGAGAGAGAGAGAGAGAGAGAGAGAGAGAGAGAGAGAGAGAGAGAGAGAGAGAAGGAGAGGGAGGGAGAGAGGGAAAGGGAGGTGTCGGGGCCGCTAATTAACCCCCGAGAGTCAACAGAAGCAACCTGTGTGATCGTCACCCAATGCGTTCCCACGCCGCCCGTTGCGCAGTCGAGGCCGTTGCCACGCTCGCCGCCAATCCACTGTCTTTCCTCTATTATCCGAACCAGCAAACATTCTCTTTATGCATAAAAAAAAAACGAATTTCTTAAGGCAACCACGCGACTGCACAATGCAAAATTCTGCAACTCAGTGCGACACTTGGGAGGTTAGATATTTCTTCACCCACCGAGTCCACCGAGACAACATATAACATAAAGAAATGCAAATTACCAGAACAACTCAATTCCATGTGCCATTACTTTTAGAGTTTTCTAATGAAATTGCACACACAATTTCTAAACCAGAGATACATGAAGCCAGCAAGTTGCGCATCCAAGACACCCCAGTGCTCGAGAGACACAGAGGGAGAGTCATTTCAAGTGCTCCCTAAAAGGCTCCTTGAGTCTCCCCTACAGCTAGAGATTAAGCTTTTTTTCCTCTCAGGGACACCCCATACCTTTGCTCGGGGCACGTACCATCTGTACCTCCCAGAAGATAGGCCCAGTTATACGACTAACCAAAGAAAAGGACCCAAATTCGACCGATAAATCGATTTCGCCTAAATAATACTGAAGACGAGAGGGGCTATTGACATCACTTCTAATATGTCTCCATAGACACTAACAATATTAAGAAAACTGAAAATTCGACAATCTGGTTTCACCTACACAACATGGAGACGGGGGGGAGGGAGGAGAGAGGGAGCAGTCACAAAACTCCGAAGCTGGTCACAAGCACTACTCAAAGTAAGAAAAAAGGTGAAGCTTCGACAAACTGATTTCACCTAAAGAACACGGAGACGAGGGGGCGGGGAGGGAGAGGGAGAAGTCACGAAACTGAGTAGGTGGTCATCGGTCTCACTTTCGCCGCCCGTTTTCCCACTAATCGCTGGCGGTGATGGCGGGAACGTTCTCGAACCCTGGCGCTCACGGTCGCTCCTGGCACGCGACGTCGCGGCTTCGTGCGATTCTCTCGTAGTTTCAAAGGCTCCGTCAGGAAATTTTGTGATTAGAGGAAGTCGAGAAGTCCTTATGTCTCAGCCATGAAGTAGAAGATGATGAAGAACACGGAGAAGAACAGAAATCACGACGTTCGTTAAAATAGCCGTCTAACTCAGCCGAGAAATAAATGTATTCCCACGCCGTTAACGCCACTACACCTACGCACACCCAAATATTCAAGCTATCGCAAAAAAAGAGATAACAAAAAATCGCATATCACTCACAACCAACCCAACCGGCACTGTTGCCAAGTCCAAACCACAAAGAGAAAAAAATAAGAAAACAAATAAAAAATAAAATCCCGAACACACCTCCCCTACGGCCAGCCTAACCACACCGCGTCACGATTAGAAGGATCATCCTCGACGCCCCTGCCTCGTCCCGGCGCCGCGCGTTATACTATCCCGAGATCTGGTCTAAGGAGGAGGTGGGGGAGGGGGAGGAGGAGGGGGGAGGAGGAAGAAGAGGAGGGGGGAGGAGGGAGGAGGAGAGGAGGAGGAGAAGGAGGGGGAGGGAGGAGGAGGAGGAGGAGGGGAGGAGGAGGAGCAGGAGGAGGAGGAGGAGGAGGAGGAGGGGGAGGAGGAGGAGGAGGAGGAGGAGGGGGGAGGAGGAGGAGGAGGTGGGGAGGGGGGAGGACGACGACGACGACGGGGACGAGGAGAAGGAGAAGTAGCAGGTGGTGTAGGTGGGGGTTTAAGTGAAGGACGAGGATTAGGAGGGCGACGACGATGACAACAACGACGACAAGGCCACAATTGAAACCGAACCAAAGAATACACAGGAAAGCAAATCCACGAAAAAAGACTTTATGATCTACATTAAAATGAAATTACAAACATCAGAATAAAAAAAAAACGCAGAGCGAAGCAGGGTAAAAACCGAGAAAGAGCAGAAGAGGAGCAGGAGGGAGGCAAGGTATAATTGGTGGCCCGGAGGCAGACAGTGGCGTCCAGGGGGATGCCACTCACCCACAGGGGGCTACCCAGGTGCCCCAGGCCATGGGAGAATGACTAAGGGGGGTAGGGGGAGGGAGAGGTGCGTAGGATAAGGTGAACCCAATCTGGTGGGAGAAGGAAAAGTGGGGGAGGGGAGGGGAGGGTGGGTGAAAGGGTCTTTAAGCCGTAATGCCTTGTTTGTAGGAGGAGGAAGGTTATATACTATGGGGAGAAAGGGAAAGCAGGGTAGGGAAGGAGGAGAAGAGAGGGAGAGAGGGTGGGAGGGGGAAGAAGGGAGGGAGGGAAGGAGGGTGGAAAATAGAGAGTTTGGAAGGTAGGGGAGTGGGGGAGAGCAGATAGACAGGCAAGCAGAGACAGACACACACACACACCCAAGCATGCAGGAAGGCAGAAGCACAGAAAAGGGACAGAGACCGAGAAAAAAGGCAGACAGCGAAAAAGAGACTGAAGAAAGGGGACTCGGGAATGAAAGAGAGAGTGATAAAAGAGGACGATTCAACAAAGCAAGTTCATCCACAAGAGAAACAAGAACAGGGTGAGTAAAGAAGCCAGAGCGAATGCAAGGTCTATTGTAAGTAAGTTTATGGGCCTTTGCCTGCCTGAGCACCCGTGCACGCCCACGTATGAGGGCAGCCACGAGCGCGCTTGCTTGCCTCGCCAACAAAGATATTTCCCGTCGAAGGAAATGAGAGGAATGCGAGACGAACGCAACCCATCGGGTCCTGGAGAGAGACTGTCCCAGCGCCGAGCCACGTAGTGTTGTTGGTCGGGGCGCCCTTTTAGCATCCCTGGCGACACCTCTTAATAGCAGTTACACGAAGCCCTGGCCGAGAAGACGAGGAGACACTGGGAGAAGAGATGTTGGAGGAAGGGTCTTTTTGTGGCGCGCTGGAAGGTTCAGAGTGCGGTGGCTAGCGCTGCCCTCGTGGACCTTATAGGCTTCCTTCGACGCAGTCCACCAGCAGCTCGCATTACAGCGACCGTCCCCGGCTGGAGAAGGAAACCTGCCGCTGCCCGCCCCTGTCAGGCACAAGACTGTCCTCCGAGTTGTTTACATGGAGCACAAAACCATTAATCAATTTTTCGGGGAATGAATGGGGGAATTGGCGCTCTGGAGAGACCCAGAGTCAGCGGCCCCTCCGCCGTCCTTGGTCACGAGGCGCCCGGCGTTATAAGGGCTAGCGTCCCAGTCATCGGTAATGGAGAATGAGCCTTAGGGATGCGGAAGGTAGACCTGCGGGCCAAGACCATAGCCCCGGCGTGCCCCGAGGCGAGGCTCTCCACGCGTTGCCACTTCGCCCATTCCGCGAGCGATAACGCGCCCTTCGGGGAACGCAAAGTAAGCATCCGAGAAGCGATACGGGCGCGGGCTGATGCAGAACAGAAAGCCAAGCGAAAGAAATTGAGAGAGCTCATAAAGCCAAGGTCGCGAGCGTGGAAGAAACGGACGAGTCTGTCATCTTTGTTGTCCGAATCGCCCTCTCTAATGCTCACAGACTCTGCATCTGACTCACCCCGTACTTACCTGGAAACAAATAACCCCTTGCAGCAGGTGATGGGATACGGCACAAAGACAGCCATGTACAAACAGCGTTAGCCGCCGCTCCCTGAAATTACGCCCAAGCCTCAAACGAATGTCCTCCCAACATCGCGAGCAGGTAGCCGTTCCCATCCATTACGATATCGGGCCAATAAATATTCCTAGACCCGGCCAGCAGACAAAGACAATCCTACGTCCGAGTGGAGTTTAAGAGCGGCATGTCATTCCACGGACGCCCGAACGGGGAGCCAGCCCAGCATTTCATACCCTATCGAATTCCCTCTCCAATCCGCAGCACGTTATAAAGACAAATGATAAAGAGCAGAGATCTCAACGCGGACGCCGACAGAGGATCCAATCCCCTTGGGCGCCGAGATGAGGCTCCAGGTCCGTGAGGATTAGTCGGCGAGGTGAGTGGACCGCGGTATGCAGGTGAGTGAGGTTGCCGGACGCGAGGGCGTGGGCGGCCATCCGCGCTTTATTTTCCCGAAACACAAGTCCTGCAAATAAATGCCTCCTCGGCCTACAGAGGAATCGACCAGGCCTACTCATCCTCGCCAGAAAAGTCGCAGCCATCCCCTCGCCTTGCGACCGAGCGTCACCGAAGCGCCGCTGCGAGCCGCCCGGCGGTGGCAACCCCGGCCTGCGGTCCATTTGCCCCTCGGCCTCCCGCTCCCGAAAGCCTCGCCGAGGGAAAACAGCGGCCGGCCTAGCCGCCCAGAGGATAACCTTTTCCCGTAGAGCAGTCGGGCGTCGGAGACAGGTCGGGCGTCGGTGGGCAGGCCAGGCGTCGGAGAAAGGCCGAACGTCGCGGGTGCAGGTCGGGCATCAGGGGGAAGGCCAGGCGTCAGGGACAAATCGGCGGTCGGGGACAGGTCGGGCGTCGGAAGGGCAGGTCGGGCGGAGGGGGAGGGGGGCAGGCCGGGCGTCGGGGACAGGCCAGGCCGGACAGCTCCTGCACCCAGTCACGTGACGATAAGCGGACGTTCACTCCCAAACCAGTCCGCGCCGAACGCATGCCCGTCATATACAACCCTGAAATGTCTTTTTTATCTGGCGATTTATTTTCGTTAATTAGTGAGGGTGAGACGCGAGTGAACTGAACGCTTGGCTGTGGGTGAGATGGAGGCCGGGCGCGCTGTTCGGCCTCTGAGGGGGGATCGAGTGCGAGTGTGGGTGAAGATCGCCACGCCCTCACACCCAGCGGCCGCGGGATCGGGCGCACACACAGACATACATACATAGACAGACAGTCAAATATACAGACAGACAGACACACACAGACACACACAGACACACACACACACACACACACACACACACACACACACACACACACACACACACACACACACACACACACACAGACACACACACACACACACACACACACACACACACACACACACACACACACACCCTCTCTCTCCTCCCCCGACACATACAAAAGGAATCTCAATTCTCGGCAGGTAGCGTGCTCAGGTGTGGCG
>NC_091568.1:14328242-14350742 GCF_042767895.1 Penaeus vannamei
GAAAGGAGAAGAAATAGAGGAGTGAAGAGGGAGTAGAAAGGAGAAGAAATAGAGGAGGGAAGAGGGAGTAAAAAGGAGAAGAAATAGAGGAGGGAAGAGAGAGTGGAAAAGATTTCAGAATTTAAAAGCAAACAAAAGGGATTTAAAGAGGGAGTAAAAGAGAAAAGAAACAGAGGAGGGGAGAGGGAGGAAAACGGAGAAAAATAAAAAAAGGAGAAAGGGAATAGAGGGTGGGGGGGGGGGGAGGGGGTGGAGGGGGGCAAGAGTAGAGTGGGTAACAGAGAGCAGAGTATGGGGGAGGGGGGGGGAGGGGGTGAAAGGGTACCATGACTATAATCGAGATACCCGTAACAGAAAAAAGAAGGCAAAGCTTACAGACAAAAGATACGCGGACTGGAGAAGAAAAGAAGCGGAAGAAGAAGAAGAAGAAGAAGAAGAAGAAGGAGAAGGAGAAGGAGGAGGAGAAGGAGAAGGAGAAGGAGAAGGAGAAGGAGAAGGAGAAGGAGAAGGAGAAGGAGAAGGAGAAGGAGAAGGAGAAGGAGAAGGAGAGGGAGAAGGAGAAGGAGAGGGAGAAGGAGAGGAGAGAGAGAGAGAGAGAGAGAGAGAGAGAGAGAGAGAGAGAGAGAGAGAGAGAGAGAGAGAGAGAGAGAGAGAGAGAGAGAGGAGGAGGGGAGAGAGGAGGGGACAGGGAGTGAAAAGGAGGAAAAAAGAAAAAGAAAAAGAAAGGAAGGGAAGGAAAAGGCTTGAGAGGCTTCATCGACAGGTCCGAAAGAAAGGAGGGATTGTAAAGGGGGAGAATGAAAAGGGGAGAGATTAAACAGAGAGACACAGCATGGATAAGAGGGGAGACTGGGGAAAAATAGAAAAGGTGCTAATAACGGAAAAGAGAAGAGAGATTGGAAAAGGACGATTAGAAAGGGGGGAAAAAGAGACAGGAAAAGAGGAAAATGAGGGAAATCAAGGGAGAAGAGACTGGCAAGAGAGAAATGCAGGGAAAAAGGAGGGGAAGGAGCCGACAGAGGGAGAGGGCAGGGGCAGGTTAATTGATACAGATTTCAATTAAAAATAACACAGGTTGCGGAAACGACAGGAGCAAGAGGAACACGCAATAATGCTGAATAACAAAGAGAAAGAGAACGTGAAATGAAGGGCGAGGAGAAGGGGGGATGGGGCGAGGGGGGAGGAAGGGGGAAGAGTGTACAATAATCACAGAGGGAGGGGGAGGGGTAGAGAGAAGCACCCCCTTGGCAAAGCGAGAAGTGGGTAGGGAGATAGAGAGAGGGGGGAGAGGAGGGATAGAGAGAGAGGATGAGGGGAGGGAAGGAGGGAGGGAGGGAGGGAGGGAGGGAGGGAGGGAGGGAGGGAGGGAGGGAGGGAGGGAGGGGGGGGAATGGAGAGAGAGAGAGAGAGAGAGAGAGAGAGAGAGAGAGAGAGAGAGAGAGAGAGAGAGAGAGAGAGAGAGAGAGAGAGAGAGAGAAAGAGAGAGAGAGAGAGAGAGAGAGAGAGAGAGAGAGAGAGAGAGAGAGAGAGAGAGAGAGAGAGAGAGAGAGAGAGAGAGAGAGAGAAAGAGAAAGAGAAAGAGAGAAGGGACCGAGAGAGAGAGAGAAGGGACAGAGACAGAGAGAGAGAAGGGACAGAGCCAGAGAGAGAGAAGGGACCGAGAGAAAGAGAAAAGGGACAGAGACAGAGAGAGAGAAGGGACAGAGAGAAACAGAGACAGAGAGAAAGAGAGAGAAAGAGAGGAGGGACCGAGAGAGAGAGAGAGGGGGGGGGGAAGAGGCCAGGAAAGGAATGGACCCGAAAGACTCGCGAGAGGAGCGATGAATGAGAGGCCACACGCAACAAGGAAACCATCTCAGCTGCATCTCACAAGGACCCGTCGAGCATCCGAGGCCCGGTCGCTTTAATAGGATCAGTCCTAGAAGAGGAGTAGGAAAAAAGGGGGAAAAAAGGAAAAGAAAAAAGAGGAGTATGATATAAAAGAAAAGAAGAAGAGAAGAAGAGTAGGAAAAAGGGGCAAAAAAAGGGAAATGTGAAAAAAGAGGAGTAGGATATAAAAGAAAAGAAGCGAAGAGTAGGAAAAATGGAAAAAAGAGAAATGTGAAAAAGAGGAGTAGGATATAAAAGAAAAGGAGAAGAGAAGAAGAGTAGGAAAAATGAAAAAAGGAGAGTTGGAGATAAAAGAAAAGGATACGAGGAAATATAGAGAAAAGGGGGGAAACAAGAGAAAGATGAAAAAAGAAGTAGGATATAAAAGAAAAGGAGAAGAGAAGAGTAAGGAAAAAAAAAAAGAGAAAGATGAAAAAAGAAGAGTAGGAGATAAAAGAAAAAAAGAGAAGGAAATTGAGATAAAACGAAAAAACACAAAAGCAAAACAAGATATAAATGAAAAGAAGACGAGAAGGAAATGGAGAGAAAAAGAGAAAAAAAAGACGAGAAAGAAAGAGGACAAAAAGACGAGAAGGAGACAAAAGAAAATAAAAATCTTTCTCCCGTGAAAACTGCCTCAATCGCCGGGTGGGTGAGGGGAGAAGGGGGGGGGGGGTAATGCGATTGCTTTGCTCGATAATTATTCGCAAATTAGAATCTCAGTGGAGTGCTTTTCGCTACGCGGGCTACTATAACAGCTTAGATGCACGGCAGAACGCATATATACTGTGTCTGTATGTCTGTCTGTTTGTCTGTCTGCTTGCCTGCCTGCCTGCCTGCCTGTCTGTCTGTCTGTCTGTCTGTCTGTCTGTCTGTCTGTCTGTCTGTCTGTCTGTCTGTCTACCTGTCTGTACCTGTCTGTCTGTTTGTCTGTCTGTCTGTCTGCCTGCCTGTCTACCTGCCTCTGTCCGTATGTCCATCTGTCTATCTCCTATAAAGAAAGAGAGGATCCGCCTGTACACAATCCTCCGAAAAAAAAACATAATTCTCACCCATATCCGTAGACAGAACACGACAGAGGGCGTGGCCTCCGCCGCCCGCCCCAGACGCCATCAGAAATCAATCAGGAAACAACAAAAGTGAGCACAGGTAACCCTCGTGGGCAGCAGGGTCCTTTGGCGGCCACTCGGCGCTCTCCAGCCCCCCGCGGCAGAAAGGAGCCTCCTTTGTTGTAACAGGGTTGTAGGCTGGAGTGTCCTCGCCTGCCCCCCACTCGCCACCCCCACCCCCGCTCCTACTACTCCCGCTGCTGCTCCTCCATCTCTTCCTCCTCCACTTCCTCTCATCATCATCATCACCATCAACCAACACCATCATCAACCATCATCAACATCATCATCATCATCATCATATCACCATCATCAACCATCATCATCATCATATCACCATCATCATCACCATCCGTCCTTGTCGCCGTCGCCGTGACCCTCTGCCTGTCTCCGGCAGTGGGCACACGAGCACCTTCAGGCAGCACGACCTACCCCGAAAGCCCATGCGCGGGGACCCGTCTCTTCAGTGAGAAGCTACCCACCCAAAGGACTCGCTCTGTAGCAGGTTATGGTGATATAATACCATACTGTAACCGGTTCTACTCGATCACTGCATCCAATCACACTGCATACGTTACCCTAACCCGCTACACCCTCTGCCAGGCCACAGTACACACGCAGACATCCCTTACACTCGCCGCACTATGCCCGAGAAGTACCTCCTCGCGTGCGGCTGTGAATTATGAATGCCACTTTGAGGGAGGAATAACAGAGCCTCAAAGTCGCCCTTCACTTAAAGTCTCCACACACCTGCACTCGTCCGTACGCGCACGATCGACCGTGACGGACCTTCTAACACGTACATGTCCACAAGTGCATGGATTCTCGCTCTGCTGTGCACAAGCTGCTGTTATTGTCTTAATATTTATGAGGTGGTGCTTGCATGTGCACGTCTATGACAGTGTGCAAGTACCGTTATAAGCGCGTGTACGTACGTTTATGAGCGTGTCAGTACATGCTTATGAGCGCGTGTATGTAAATATTTAAGCACCCCTGCACATACATGTTTCACGTTTTGCGAGGCAGCGAATCGAAGGGGAGAGCAACAGCATTCTTTTGCTTCTTCAAAGAGAATGCGTAAGAATGAGAAAGGGGAATAAAGGATGTGAGGGGACAGGGATGAGCCAGAATATCCAGGAGAGAGGGAGAAGAGACCAACGCGAAGGCAAAAAAAAAAACAAAATAAATAAAATAAAAAGAAAACCGAATAAAAGGAAAGGGCGGAAAGGGCGAATAAATGGGGCAGATTAAACGAATGAGCGCAAAGCACAGTGATTGCGTCGACCCCTTGTACCTGCCGACGATTAGCGCCAATAACGCCCTGGTTCGCTCGCGCGACGACCCCTCGCAATCATCATGGCGACGACCCGACCCAGCATCACGGACTGGACAAGAGAAGACTCGTGACTTCACACACCAAAAAAAAAAAAAAAAAAAAAAAAAAAAAAAAAAAAAAAGAAAAAAAAAAAAAAAAAAATAGAAATCAATAAACTATCGAATCATGACCCTTGACTCTGAAAAAAAATGACTGAATTGAACTGAACGTCCTTGACATCGAGATACACCAGCCTCCCCCCCCCACCCTCCTCCAACCCTGAATCGTAGTACAGTGTCTGAGAACGATTATTGGGCCGGGGAATTGTTCGATTCGTAAAATACGACAAAAAGTAAGCCGAATATGTCTGTGCGTATGAGTGTACGTGTGTGTGTGTATGAGTATGCGTATGGGGGATGGATGGATGGATGGATGGATGGATGGATGGATGGATGGATGGATGGATGGATGGATGGATGGATGGGTGGATGGATGGATGGGTGGGTGGGTGGGTGGGTGGATGGATGGATGGATGGATGGATGGATGGATGGATGGATGGATGGATGGATGGATGGATGGATGGATGGATGGATGGATGGATAGGTAGGTAAGTAGGTAGGCAGATAGATAGATAGATAGATACAGGCAGACAGATAAATATATATAGAGAGAGATAGATTGGTTGATACAGACAGACAGATAAATATATATATATATATATATATATATATATATATATATATATATATATATATATATATATATATATATATATATATATATAGATTGGTTGATACAGACAGACAGATAAATATATATAGATAGATAGATAGACAGATTGATAAACAGATAGATAAATGGATGAAGAGACTGATAAATAGATAGATGGTGATAAACAGGCAAATAGACAACCAGACATAGATACAGATACAAATAAAAACAGAAATCGCCAAACAGAAACAGGAGCACAGCCAGGGACGGCCAGAGACACGGCCCACCCAGCTCCCACCCCAACAAAACAAGCCAGCTGACACCGCAGACGACAAAGCAAGTAAACAAGCCACAGCGCGAGAGGGGGGCGGGGCTAATGACGGATGACGCGGGCGACACAGACTCCGGGCGAGGTCATGCGAGGTCATACGAGGTCATTTCCTGTCCCCGGGTTCCGGAGCTTCCGCCGCGTAATGTGCGATAGATGAGATGGTAACGGATAAAAAAAGGAGATTGGGATTGATGGATAAAAGAGACATACAACTAGATAGATAGAAGATCTAAGAGACATACATCTAGATAGATAAATAGACAGATAAAAGAAATATAAAGGTAGACAGACACATATGTAGATAAATAGACAGAATGGTAGATACTAACACAAAACATTTTTGAATGTGAGTTAGAGATAAGGATGGGACTAGAGATAAATAAATAGAAAAAGATATAGACGTAGAGATACAAACAAAAAAAAAACGGAGAGAGGGCGGGGGAAACCTAAAGACCCGAGACCCCTGCAAGATGCCCCTCTTCGAAATATCCGCAACCCAGGTCCCCCTTGCAGCCTCAGTGCGGGTTCCTGGCGCAGAGATGCAGTGGGGCGCCCTGCCGCACACCTCCCCTGTCGGCCACGTCCTGCCCCTCGTTAGGCACCGGCGGGGACGCGGAGGAACGGCCCGCAATTGCGAAATTTCTTTTAGTCCCCTCTCTTCCCTTCCTGCGACCCTCCCCTTTTCGCACCTCCCTTCTCCCTTCATTCGTGTTTTCGTCCTTCCTCCCCATCCTTCCCTTCAACGCACCTCCCTCCCTCCTTCATTCACATTTCTTTTGCTTCCTCCCCCTTCCCCCCCTCACTCCCTTCCCTTCTCAACCCCATTCCTCCCTCTCCTCCCCTTCACCTCCCCTCCCATCTCCTTCCTCCCCGTCCCCTCCCCCTCACCCACCTCCCCCTCCGTCGCAAAATGGGACTGCAGGCTTCATGCGGAGGTTACATGACAAATGGCCCCCATCACGACGCATCTTTCTCGAGCGACAGTTTATGTACACGGCAGTCTGCAAATGGGTAGGACGAAGGAAAAGGAGGGAGGGTGGAAAGGGCCAGGGGGAGAAGGACCCAGGGGGGAGGGGTGGGGAGAGAAGGAACAGCAGCACCGGAGACAATGGGCGGAGCGGTGTGGAGGGTTGGGTGCTGCAGTGGGCGGCCCGGAACCACTCGCGCCCGCCCCGAGAGACGACGGCGGCGATGCTGGTCCCGCGGGCGACGCTACGGCAGGAATTGGCCTTCGACGCCGACGATGACGCGACCCTAATGCCCAGTCGCCTTTGGGGGAAAGGGCTTGGCTTTCCCTCGAGACAAAGTGGATGGCGCATTACTTCGGAGATGGAGGTGAGAGGGACAGAAGAGGAGAGGGAGAGAAAGAGAGATAGGCAGATATATTTATATCTCTATATATGTATTTGTATGTATCTATGTATATGTATATGTATGTATTTGTATGAAAATAAGAACAGCCACAGTAAGACCAAACAATTAATGTTAAGTTTCGAACTTTTCACGAGTTACTCTTCAAATGCATAATTAAAAATCAACCATTATGGTTATCAGTCGTCTGAAGAGGAACTTGTATAGTGTTCGAAACGTAACGTTTATTTTCTGTTCTTACTATGGCTGTTTTCATTTTCATTTTTGTGTACACGTTACACATGTTTGTACTTGCGTTCTTGTATATGTATGTACATATATGTACAGGTTAATGTGTATGCATTCATATGCGCCCGCACGTACGTACGTACGTGTGTGTGTGTGTGTGTGTGTGTGTGTGTGTGTGTGTGTGTGTGTGTGTGTGTGTATGTGAGTGCGTGTGTGTGTGTGTGTGCTCGTGTGTGTGTGTGTGTGCGTTGTGTTTTTTTTCCTTTGTGTGTGTGTGTGTGTGTGCGAGCGCGCGCGTCTCTCTCTCTCTCTCTCTCTCTCTCTCTCTCTCTCTCTCTCTCTCTCTCTCTCTCTCTCTCTATCTCTCTCTCTCTCTCTCTCTCTCTCTCTCTCTCTCTCTCCCTCTATATATATATATATATATATATATATATATATATATATATATATATATATATATATATTCATATATATTTATATATATCTATATATATCTACATATAAACATATGCATATATATCTATATCTATATCTATCTATCTATCTATTTATATATAGAGAGAGTCAGAGTCAGAGTGAAAGTGAGAGCGAGAGCGAGCGAGAAATAAAAAAAATGAGAAAGACAAAAAAAAAGGAAAAAGAAAAAGACCCGGCATACTGCATCATGGAATGTCCCGCAAAAAAGAAGCGACAGAACATTACAGCAGGACGAAGCCGAAGCCGCCGCCGCCCGGGAGAGTCTTGTGGCTGAGGAGACACACGCTGCTCTTCAACGCAGGAGGGTCTTCCCGCCGCGGAATTCTCTCGACTTCTCTTTCCTTTCCTATTTATCTCTCTTTCGGTTTCTCTCGATTCTTCTCCTTTCCGTTTCTCTCTCTTTCTAGTTCTCTTGACCCTTCCCTTTTTCTGTTTATTTCTACGGTTCTCTTGCCTCCCTCCCTTCTTATTTCTCTCGCTTTCTGCTTCTCTCGATTCTTCCACTTTCCGTTTTTTCTCTTTCTGCTTCTCTCGATTCTTCCATTTTGCGTTTCTCTCTCTTTCCGGTTCTCTTGACCCTTTCCCTTTTTATTTATCTCTCCGGTTCTTTTGCCTCTCTCCCTTGCTATTTCTCTCTTCCTGCTTCTTTTGATTCTTTCCCCTTTCCGTGTCTCTCTCTTTCTGGTTCTCTTGACTCTTCCCTTTCCTATTTTTTTAACTCTTTCCCTTTTTATTTTTCATTTTTTACTCTTCCCCTTTCCATCTATCTTTAGGTTTTTCGTCACTCCCTGCCTCCCTCCCATTCTATCTTCCTTTCTCTTTCTTTTGACTTCCTCCCTTCCCATTTATCTCTCTCTCTGGTTCTCGTCTCCCTCCCTTCCTATTTATATCTGGTTTTCTCTTTTCACTTTACCTCTCTATCTCTTTGTAGACAAAAAGGTAATTAGTTAAGGCAGATATATTGCATACAATACATACAAACATATGTATGTGCGTGCGTGTGCGTGTGTACATATATACATATATACATATATACATATATACATATATACATATATACATATATACACATATACATATATACACACACACACACACATACACACACACATATATATATATTTAACCAACCAACCCTCCCGTCAATAAACAAACGAACCCTACTCACACCCCGCCGCCGACCACCACATCCAGCCCAGCCGCCAAGAGGCTCACCTGCAAAGAGAGAAAGAAAATACATTAGAACAATAATATATATATATACGGACGCGCCTCCTCGCCTCGCAGAGTGACCGCGCGGAGGGGTAATTAGCACGGGCGTTCGCCTTAATGAAAAAGAGGTCAGGGCGCGAAAGGTCATTTGTAATTAATGTGTGTGGGTGTTGGGTTTAAGAGGGAGGAGGGAGGAAGGAAGTGGAGGGAGGAGGGAGGAGGGAGTAGGGAGGAGGAGGGAGTAGGGAGGTGGAGGAAGGAGGGAGGGAGGAGGAAGGAGGGAGGTGAGGGTAGACGAAGGCAAGGGGGAGGAGGGAGTAGGGAGGTGGGGGTAGAGAGAGGCAAGGGAGAGGAGAGAGAGCAAGAAGAAAGGGTTAGAGAGAGTAGGAAAGGAAGGAATGGAAAGAAGAGGAAAGGAAGGGATGGAAGAGGTAGATGGAGGGAAGGGGGATGGACTAAGGAGCGGAAGGAAGGAAGATGGGGAGAAAATGGGAAGGGGTACGGAGAGGAAGAGGGGAGAGGAATAGAGACGGAAGGAGGAGGAGGAGGAGGAAGGGAGTGGCCCTAATCACGACTTTCTTCATCTTGAAACCTTGGTAATCACATGCACCTTACACACTCAAATAAATAAATAAATAAATAAATAATAATAATAATAAATTCTCTTTTTCTCTAGTCTCTACAGAACAAAACATTTACCCTTGCAGAAGTAGAACAGTAGAGAGCGCCCTCAAAACACTCATTTACCCAATCAAAGAAAGAAAGTCACTGTCCAAGCGTTGGCCAGCTGGCAGTGACTCTGCATCCGGCACCTCATTGGCACTGCCCTCGTGACAATGACGCTAAATGCCTTAACCTTTAGGACCCTGAATGGCGCCACTCCAGCAACATTGACTGAACGACCGTTAGCATTCACTAGGTTGTGGCTGCCAGGTCCATTGTAACGGGTCTGGGATTGCAGTTCACTTAAAAGTCGTTATGAAATTAGTAAAATCAATGTTGATATCTCGTCTTCTAGATGCAGGCGACAGATGCCAACTTCCCCCTTTCTGCAACATTATCATCGACAGAAAAAGAAAACCCATTAGACGCAGAGGTTTATCACTGTCATTTTATCAACACTTGTCATTCAACAAAAGCTCTGCTGCCATGACCCTCTGCCTCTAACTTAAGGCCCGGCGCAGATAAGACGGTCCATTGTGCACACATGTACGTACGCGCACGAGGGCGTGCGTGCGGACAAGGAGGCAGACGTCCGCGCGGAGATGGCTCAAGCAGGTTACCTTTGGCGGCGAGGAACACTTGTCCGAAGGCGCCAGCGACCACTCAGGGCAGCGCGAGGGGCACCCAGGCACCACGGGCGCTTCCTCGCCGCGAGACAAGAGCGCCGATTTGTTCAGTCGCAGCAACGTCGACGGCGTGAGCTAAATGCATCGTGGCTTCGAGGAGGAAGATATGATGGCTTGTATAAATAGAATGTGCGAGGCGCTGCGTCACCTATGCATGGGGGGGCGGGGGGGAGGGGGGAGTTCTTCCTTTACGCCCGCTGTTGTTTTCGCTTCTTCTTTCCATCCTTTTCCTCCCCTGTTACATTTCCATCTGTCTGATTTTTTTCACCTCTTATCCGTCTTATCTCTTTACCTCCACCTCCTCTTCCCTTTCCCCTCAACTTTACTTACGACGTTTAATTCTTTTATTTTTCTTCTTTCCATCTTTCTCCTCCTACTCTTCCCAATCCAACTTATCCTTCTTACCTTCCCTTCCCCCCTCCCCATCCATCTCTTTCGCACGATACCCGAAACCCAGGAAACAGCCTTCACCCACGCACCCAAGATAACCCCAGACAACCCTTCCCCCTTTCCATCCCACCGCAGCCACATCCCACTATCCCGCTTCCCTCTGGCCCTTCCCCTTTTGCCTCCCCCCTAAGGCCCCCTTCCCCTCCTCCCTCGGGCTCCCCCTCGCACTCCACCCCCTAGCCCTTCCCCTTTCCCTCCTCTCTCAGCCCCACCCCCTTTCCCCTCCTCCCTCAAGCTCCCCCACTTTCCTTACCCCCCTCCCCAGGTTCTTCCCCCCCTCTTCCCCCCTTTCCTAACACAAACCAGGCCGAGCGCTGCTAGTCTCCCCGGCCGCCCCCGCGCCCCCGTCGCAAATCTAATAACCCGGCCGGAGTTAATGAGGCGACGTATTCCAGCTCCGGCCCACTCGGCTCGACCTCCAAAGCACTGCTCCTGCTCCGCCTCGTTGCTTGTGTGCTTGTTTGCCGACCCCCTTCCCCTCCCCTCTCCCACTCTCCTCCCCCTTCCCCCTCCCCCTCACATCCATCTTCCCATCGCGTTCCTGTGACCTGTGACCCGCGTCTATTATAAGCTGAGGTCAGGCACTAAGTTTGGCCCCGTCGACATGACCCAGCTGGACCTAGGACACCTCTCTCTTTCTCTCTACCTCTACCCCTCTCCCTCTCCCTCTCTCTCTCTGTATGTATGTATGAATTTATATATATATATACGTACATATATATTTATTTATTCATCTGTCTCTCTCTCTCTCTCTGTGTTTACATATCTGTCTTTATCTCTCTCTCAATCTGACCCACATATGTTTCCGTGCAGAATACAATTGAAAATATTACCGCTTAGACACGACTGCGAGAAGATGAAGTCGTAAACAAGCGATTGATTCCACTCTAAACTAATTAAAAACAATCCCACGCATTCGGACACACAAAAAGCAAAAGAAAAAAAAGCGATCAGATACTACTTTCAAAAACACACATCTAAATCACACATTCCCACAAACGAACAAGCTAAACCCCTCCAAAATTAGCAAAAACAAACAAACAAACACACACCAATAAACAAATAAACAAAACTAAATCAATAAAACACACAAATAAACAAGTAAATCATACACGTAAGCTATCTGTTGCGCCCTGTCCGTCCACTCCCCGCCGCCGCCGCCGCCGTCGCCGCCGCCGCCCCCACTTACCCCGAAATTACGCTAATGGCAACCCTCCTCCATACATTCTTCATGATGAACGTTGTGAATGGAGACTGCGGCAAGTTTTTCTCCTTTAGAATTCCAGCCCCGACGCTGCTCACTGAGGCTGCTGTTGCTCCTGCTGTTGCTGATGCTAGGAGCGAGGGAGAAGAGAAAGAGAGAGGGAGGAAGAGAGAGGAGGAGAAGAAGGAGAGGAAAGAGGAGGAAGAGGAGAAGCAGAAGGAGGAGGAGGAGGAGGAGGATGAGAAGGAGGATTAGAAGGAGAAGGAGAAGGAGAAGGAGAAGGAGAAGGAGAAGCAGAAACAAACAAACAGCCAGGAAAGAGAGAGAGAAGGTGGGGGCAGGCAATATTTGCACGGTCTTAATGTGCTTAAATATTTAATCAACGCTCGCTCGACATCTGTGAAGAAATGTGCATGAAGTGAACACCTGCGCTTCCAGCCGCCGCTCAGGACGACCACGGCGTCGGGCCTTTTCTCCCCTGCGCCTTACACTCTTCTCCGCGCCTCGCCCCAATTCCACCCTGAATCAACTGGGCTCTCCGAGGGCGAATCTCTCTCTCTCTCTCTTTCTGGTTTGATCTCATTTCATTTATTTAATCTTAATTTCTATTTTTATTTTTGTCATTTTTTTTTACTTTTCTGCTTCTTTCCCTTTTCTCAATTCTTTCTTTTCATCTCTTTCCCCTTTTCAACCTTTCTCTCAATCTCTTTCTCTTTCTCTTTCTCTCACACACATACACATACACACACACGCACACGCACACACGGGGAAAACATGAAAGAAAGCATAATATGATCCTCTGCATCCACACCCTCCTCCGTGCAAACACTGCCTCGCCCATACACATAAAAGCACACATACTAAAACATGCCAGCACGCACACACACGCACACGTACAGGTAAATACAGACACTCACACACGCAAACACACTCCCACTCTCACGCAGATCCTCCCTCGACACGCCCACGCAAACACACCCACGACCCCCCCACCCCCCACCGCACCCATACAAACTCAAGACTACAGTACATCCATTACAAATCCTGACACCGAAGCAACATAAATAAACCCACATGACAAACGGAAAGGGCTCCTGTATTTGCCGCGTGCGTTCCGCGCCATAACACGCGCTCTCGGCCTGCTTTTTATCGAGAAAAAAAACAGCAGTAAGTAAAAAAGTAGAAAAAAAAGAACACCATACACTTACACACACACACACACACGCACGCACGCACGCACGCACGCACAAACACACACACACACACACACACACACACACACACACACACACACACACACACACACACACACACACACACACACACACACACACACACGCACATTTTTTTTTCTTTTGGGGGGGTGGGGAAGAAATCAAGGTATATAGAAGTACTTACATAGACCTTGGTAGAAATACTCTACGAAGGAAAGCCGATGAAGCAAATACGAATCATACTGGAGAAGCAAAGGCGAAGGGGAAGGAAGGGAGGAGAGAAGAAAGGAGGAAGGGAGAAGAGAAGAAAGGAGGAAGGAAGAAGAGAAGAAAGGAGAAAGGAGAAAGGAAGAGGAGAGGAAAGCAAGAAGGGATGGGGGAATACGGAGCGGGGGAGGGAGGGGAACGAGAAGCAGAGGCAGAGGGAAAGTGGGGAAGTAAGGCAGGGGGAGAGAAAAGGAGGGAAGGAGAGAGAAAGGAAGGGAAGGAGGAGGGGGAAGAGTTCAAAAAGAGAGAAAAAAATCCAAAGAAGATAAAGCAGTGCGTACCCCCTCATAAAAGCCTCCCAGGGGGGGTACGCCGACAGGCCGCCGCAGAGCCGCGCCTCATGTCCCAGCAGACGCAGAAAATATACTGCTATGAACCTTTATATGAGCTGCTGACACATGCGAGATCTCGGCCGTTTTGTGCAATTATGGGCCTTTGAAAACATCCGGGGACTCACTTAGCCAACCCCAAGCTGTCCATAATAATCCGCATCGTCACTAAAGCCAGATTCTACAAATCCGGACGAGTTTTTTCTACACAATGGCGAACACTGGCTTCGCGGGGGACGGCGAATGCGCTTGAAAAAGAACACGACTACATTTTTATAGGGATACACTCAAAAAAAACAAAAAAAAATCGTAGGATTACACTAAAACAGTCGCTGGATTACGACAAATATTGGATTTTTTAATCCCACAACATATATACGATTTTTGGATTATATATGCAATAAGTCATAAGATATCAGAAACTGAAATCAAAGATCTAGAAAAAATGATTACACAAAATGAATAAATATACAGTATACATTAACAACATCAACAACAATGACGACATCGACGACGACGAAGAAGACAATAAAAACAATAAAAGATAAGCAAATAAATAAAAGCAGAATTACACAGATTTCCAAACTGCCCCCACCCAACGATCCTTCGCAACCCTAACCTTCCTCAACACGACTGCCAGGGACGAAGCGACCGACCCCCGAAAACGACCAAATACGACAGACAAGCACTCAAACCCTCGTTTTTCTAGGCTCAAAAAAATCGTTTCGGCGCGGGTACTATGGGCCCCTCGCCTGCAGACAGTCCGTAAGCAGTTGTTATTTAATATATATAATGACTAAAAACCATGGCAAGGGACAGGGAGTGGGAGAAAGGGAGAGTCGGATAGAAAGGGAGGGAGGGAGGGAGAGAGAGAGGGAGGGAGGGAGAAAGGGAGAGAGGGAGGGAGGGAGGGAGAGAGGGAGAGAGGGAGGGAGGGAGGGAGAAAGGGAGAGAGGGAGGGAGAGAGGGAAGGAGGAAAGGAGGGAGGAAGGGAGAGAATGGGAAGAGGGAGGGAGGGAGGGAGGGAGAGAGGGAGAGAGAGAGAGAGAGAGAGAGAGAGAGAGAGAGAGAGAGAGAGAGAGAGAGAGAGAGAGAGAGAGAGAGAGAGAGAGAGAGAGAGAGAGAGAGAGAGACAGACAGACAAAGACAGAAAGCCAGAGAGACAGAGACAGACAGAACGAGACACAGAGCCATAGAGACAGAGACAGAGAGAATACATGCGTGCGCCGGTGCGTGTCCGCCTCCCTGCGTGCGCCCACCCACCCCCCCAACCCCCGCGCCTCCGCCACGCAGCAAGCAAACCGCAAATGAGGCGCAGCGACCGACCGACCGCGCGGGAGGAGAGAGAAACCCGGCAACCGCATTCCAGGAGGCGAGCAAGCAGGCTCCTTTCTTCCTCCTTCAGCCTCGGTCCCGGACGCAAGCACCTCGTCTCGAGCAATAACCCCCGCAAGCACCGACGAGATAACGCGTTGCCATATATATGTACCTCAATAACGAGCCAATCCGTTGCCATGCATAAATGCTGCAATAACGAGCCAGACGCCATAAACCAAGGCTGCAATAACGAGCGAATCCGCTGTCATAAGTAAATGCTGCAATAACGAGCCAGACGCCATAAACCAAGGCTGCAATAACGAGCGAATCCGCTGTCATAAGTAAATGCTGCAATAACGAGCGAATCCGAGCGAATCCGCTGTCATAAGTAAATGCTGCAATAACGAGCCAACCGGTTGCCATATACCAACGCTCACTAATGAGCCAATCCACAAATAAACCCTGCACTGAACGAGTAGATCAGACGCACCGCACCCACGCTGCAATAACGAGCCGACCCTTTGCGCCCTATCAACTTTGCATGCAATAACGAGCGGACCAGCTGCCGCAAATCAGCGCTGCAATAACGAGCCAATCTCCTCCACCACACCAACCCGGCAGACCATGTACCCCCCCCAACCCCCCACCCCAACTCCCTCCACCACACCGAACGCCACTCCTCGTCGAAAAAAAAGAAAAAAAGAAGAAAAGTAAAAAAACAAAAAGAAAGGAAAAAAATATCAAATCGGAAACGGAATAACAAGAGAGATTCTTCGGCGTCGGAAACAAGGCGGGAGAAGCAGACCCCCCCCCCCCACCCGTCCCCCACCCCCTCCATCTCTGCAGCGTCGCCAAATGCCGTCCTCTTTAAGCACTCCGAGACGTTGTTGGAATCAGCATTACAATTATCGTCGTCGTTATCGTCGTCTTCGTGATCATCCTCCTCATTATGACTATGATCATTAATACTATCCCTCATTAATACTATCACTATTACTAATATCACTATTATTAGTATTATTACAATCATCGTGATCAGCATCATTGTTATTTTCATAATTATCTACATTATGACCATAATATCACCATTATCATCGTTATCGTCCTCCTAATCATCATCTTCCTTTTCATTATCATCATCATCATCATCATCATCATCATCATCACCACCACTACCACCACCACCATCACCATCGTTCATTATCTTCATAATCATCAAGGAAAATTCAACTGACAGATTTGCACGGCATCGAAAACGCCCGACCGAGCACACTGCCCCTTGCAATTGCGCAATCCAGTGAGAAAAGCAAAGTCAACAAAAACAAACAAAAAGCTTTACCCCTCGATGTTGCACGGGGGGGTGGGGTGGGGTGGGGGGTGGGGGGAGGGGTCGTTAGAGGGACTCCCACTCCCTCTCCCTTTCCCCTCCCTCCAACTACCCATACAAACAGAGGAGAAAGCGATAGGAGCACGAAAGAAGGGAAGAGGAAGAAGAGATAGGGTGAAGATACAGAGGAGAAAGGGGGAGATGAAAGAGGAGGGAGAAAGAGTGATGAGAGCAAGAGGAAAGAGAAATCGGGAGATGAAGGAAGGAGAAAGAGAGAGGAAGACGGTATCCTCCCCGTCGCTCTGTCCCTCACCGTCGGCCTCCCGCTCCCTCGCCGATAGGGAAACAAACAAGCAAGCAAACACCTCCAAGCGCCCTTTTTAAACCTACTTACACAAAAGGAATAAATAAAAGGAAAAAAATAAGAGCTGGAGTTTAAAAGTATCCGAGAGCCATGCGAAGACCTCCCTTTTCTTTCCCTCCGATGGCACGTTCCGCGTTTTTGCCCGCTTTCCCTTTGCTCTATCGGGTCCCTGGGCTAAGATAGACGAAAGAAAATGTGTGTGAGAGAGGGAGAGGGGGGGAGGGGGAGAGGGGGAGAGGGGGAGGGAGGGTGGTAAAGGGAGAGGGAGAGAGAATGACACTCAAACACACACACACACACACAAAACACACGCACACACGCACACACACTCACACACTCACACACACACACACACACAGACAGAGAGAGAGAGAGAGAGAGAGAGAGAGAGAGAGAGAGAGAGAGAGAGAGAGAGAGAGAGAGAGAGAGAGAGAGAGAGAGAGAGAGAGAGGGAGAGAGAAAGAGAGAGAGAGAGAGAGAGAGAGAGAGAGAGAGAGAGAGAGAGGAGAAAAAAAAACAGAGTGAGACAAAAAAATCTGTCAGTCCGACAAACAGAGACACAGACACAGTCAGTCAGTCAGTCAGTCAGTCAGTCAGTCAGTCAGTCAGTCAGTCAGTCAGTCAGTCACACACACACACAGACCCAGAACCAGGCAGACAGGCAGACACTCAGCGAAGACAGATCGCCCGGACATCAGCATCTAAACACATACAGCACACACATCCTCCTCCTTATTCCGTGCCTCGCCTCCCTCGCCTCCGTATTCAACGAGATCGGACGGGCAGCACAAGAAGGCAATGTTGCAGGGCAATGAACACGGCCAGCTGTGCACTCGCTGCAAGGCCCATCCCCTCCCCCTCCCCGTGTGCCAGTGGGGGGAGGGGGGGAAGGGGCACAGCAAGTTCTGAAATGGTCTTTTCTTTTTTGGTTATTCGTTATTCCTGTTTCCTATTATGGATTTTGATCCTATACTCTTAAACCTCTATATTAAACCTCTGTCTTAAACCTATATATTAAACCTACGTCTTAAACCCCTGTCTTGAAACCGTATGTTAAACCTACGTCTTAAACCCCTGTCTTGAACCTGTATGTTAAACCTACGTCTGAAACCTATATGTTAAACCTAAGTCTTAAACCTATATTTATATACCTATGTCTTAAGCCCATGTCTTGAATCCATGCCTTTATTCTGTATCTTGAACCCATGTCTTGACCAAATGTTTTAACCCCTTTTACCTCCTATTCAACCTGGGCCACATATATGGTAAAAAAAATGATAGGTCGCCAGTTGGATTTATTTTCCTTTTCTCTTTTAGCAAAACCAGACATCGGGCTCTCATTTTTTCTACGGAATTTGTTCTAAGATTAACCGTCTTATCTTTGGAGAGACGATCTCATCCCATTCTGCTATATCCAGACCCAGTTATCCTCTTTGTCTTTTCCTCAAATTCATCCGTCCTTCGTTCTTATTCTATTTTTTTCTTCTATTTCTCGTTACTTTTTCTTTCCATGTTTCTCGGTTCCTATTTTTATGTCTTCTGCGTTTCCTCTCGATTTTGAATTGCTAATTCTGTGAATTCCTATATTTTAATTCCTATAATCCTGTCTTTTCTCTATCTCTGTTTTACTATGCCTACTTTTCTCAATTCTTCTATTTCCATTTCTAAATTTCCTGCTATTTCATTTCTCCCCATCCCATCCATTTCTACTTTTCCCCATTTCTCTACTTCCACTCCTACATTTCCTCATCCATTTCTACTCTTCCCCATTTCTCTACTTCCACTCCTACATTTCCTCATCCTTTTCTATCTCCATTTCATGTCGACAAAGGTAGAAAAGGTATGAATGAGACTGAACTTCCTATACAAGAGAAGTACTTGACCGATTTCGAAGGCGTGTATTTCCCGCGAAGATACATTCGAAACCTGTCAAAATACATCTCTCGTTTTGAGGAAGACATTCATTCTCCTTCGTGCCATTTTCTACTCCACTTCTTGATCACCTCCATTCATTAAACCCTCTCATTACTCCTCTCTCGCCAGCCTATTACTCATCAATCTCATTCTCTCATATTGAGGAAGACATTCATTCTCCTTCGTGCCATTTTCTACTACAATTCTTGATCATCTTCACTCATTAAACCCCCTCATTACTCCTCTCTCGCCAGCCTATTACTCATCAATCTCATTCCCATTCATGCGATTCATTCATGCCTTCCAGCCTGCGCCCTCCACTGCCTCCCATCACAAGCGACGGCTCTCATGTAACGTTGCATGCAATTGCGCCATGTGCAGCGCGGCATTAATGAGCACTCTGCTGGTAAACCGCACGGGATGCCATGATCCCTTCTTGCAGAATGTAGGTCGAGTCCTGCAATTATGCAACACTTCCTAACGGCCAATCAACACCCCCCTCCCCCCTCCCCCCCTTCACCCCTATCCCCACAACAATCAACCAATCCACACACCGTCCCCCTTCCCCCACCCTCGCCACCACCCCAATCAAACAATCCCCCCCCCCACCCTAATTAACCCCCCACCCCCCAGCCCCCACCTCGAGGGAGACGGACGATAAGAAAGCAGGATAATACCCCGCCAGGCGCTACCGTCACGACCTGTCACGCGAGAACATTACGCCAGACGACCAGCCTATGAGGGGCTATTGTCAACTGCCGCGGCGCAATGATAGTTCATGAGGGTGATGATGGCAGCAATAATAATAAAATACTAATGATACAGTGCTGGTGATGATCACGTTAATAATCAGTAATAATAAAACATAATAATAAAAACAATAACACACAAGAACGCTATGATCATCATCATCAACAACAACAGCAGCAGCAATAACAAAACAACAAAAACACAAATAACAACAATAATAACAACAACAACAAAACAACAACACAAACAACAATAATAATAACAACCCAAACAATAATAAACAAAGCGGAGAGCAGAAGTGGGCCGCGCGTGACGGACCCCGCCAGACGATGCCACCGCCAGTTAAAGATCACGAACTCGGTGACCATCTTCAAGAAAAAAGAAAAAAAGACGAAAGAACGAAAAGAAAAGAAAAAAAAAGGCATGGATCGCTCCTGGGAGTGGCCAGAAGTAACCGTATATCTGTTTCCTTGTTTGTTTTCTTATTCTTATTCTGCTCTGTTCTTATAAGTTTTTTTTGTATTCTCATTCTGATTTCTTTTCCTAAACATCAATTTTCTATCTTTTAATTCTCATTTTCATTATTTAATTCTCTTCTTTTTTAATCTCATTTTCATTTTTTTCTTTTAAGACTGTTTCTCATTTTCATTTTCTATTCTATTGTCTTGAAAGGATGAGAAAAGATAAATTCACAAGACGACATCCATACCCTCGAGAATACGCAGCACCTCAATTCAATAAATAATCAAAACGAAACAAAAAGAAAACGGTCGTAAATATCTGTTGAGACGCTAAAATCCGCAGCTAATGCACTCCCTCCTCACTAGACCGCTTGTTGCAAACCGCCGAATCGTTAACAATTGCAAGAACGCAAGATATCACACGCACGCTCGGTGTTGCTAACAAGGAGAAACAATAGCGGGCCAGGGGGTGGGGGAGGGGTCGAGAGGGGGAGGGGACGGGACGAGAGGGAGATGGGAGGGGTGCGGAGGGGAGGAGAAGAGAGGGGGAGGGGAGGGGACGAGAGGGGGAGGGGAGGGGACGAGAGGGGACGAGAGGGGGAGGGGAGGGCAGGGGAGGGAGAAGGAATGGGAGGGATGCGGAGGGGGGAGAAGAGAGGGGGAGGGGAGGAAGGGAGAGGGAGAAGAAGGGGAGGAGAAGGGAGATGGAAAGTGAGGAGAGGGCATGGCAGGAGATGGAAGAGGAAGAGGAAGAGGAAGAAGAAGAGAGGAGAGGAGAGGGAAGAAGACGGGGAATTGGAGAAGGGAAGGGAAAGGAACGGGAAAAAACAGGAAGGAAAGAGGAGGAGAGGAGGGGATAGGACGAGATGGCGAGGGGAGGAGAGGAAAAGAGAGGAAAGGGAAAGGAAACAAAGGGGGGGGGTGAGGAGTCGTGCCCTGGGTGACACCACACGACGGGGGCGCGGCGACCACAAGGCACCGGGCATGAGTGACTCAGCGGAAGTGGGGAGAGAACGGAGAAATGCGTGAGTCATGAACCATGGGAAGAAATGCTTAAACACACAAGCACATAAACATACAAAATGAGAGGAGAGCGGGGTGGCAGAAGAAACAAAGGAAGGAAAAAAAAGAAAACGAAAAGTAAATGCGTAGGAAACGCATCGATATTTTTAAAAATTACGATAGGAAACAAATAAATAAACAAATACAGAAATAGATAAGTAAAACGAAAATAAAATAATCACTTGATAAATTAGAAAATTAAAGGGGAGAATCAAAAGACACGACAGTTTTAAAAAATTGTGTGTGTGTGTGTGTGTGTGTGTGTGTGTGTGTGTGTGTGTGTGTGTGTGTGTGTGTGTGTGTGTGTGTGTGTGTGTGTGTGTGTGTGTGTGTGTGTGCGTGCGTGCGTGCGTGCGTGCGTGCGTGCGTGCGTGCGTGCGTGCGTGCGTGCGTGCGTGCGTGCGTGCGTGCGTGCGTGCGTGTGTGTACGAACAAAATCAGTTGATGAAGAGAAGAAAAATAATGAAAAGTATTGTGACTGGAAGAAAGAAGAAAATAAAGAAGAACACTAACAGGATTGAAAAAAATAAAATAAAAACGGATAAAAAGATTGAGAAGAAAAAGATAAACGAAAAGAAAAGAAAAAAATAGGGATAAATCAGATCGTATGAAAGAAACAAAATAAAAATAGGAAGGAAAGACAGAAGGAGATAAGGAAAGGGTACGAAACCGGAGAACGGAGGAAGATAAAGACGATGCCCATGCCTACACCCCCCCACCCCACCCCCCTCCGGCGAAAGGTCAAAGGTCGCCGCCCAGCCAAAGAAGACGGGATGCCATCCATCACCCTGACCAGGTATGTGCACCCCTTATTACACCCCCCTTATCCTACCCTCGGCCCCCCCCCACCCTTCCCCCCACCCAGGCCTCCCTTACCCTTACTCCACCCTAGCCGGCCCCCTTATCCCCGTGCCCCACCCCCTTCCCTACTCTAACCTAGCCCCCCCCCCTCTTACACTGGTGCCCCTACCCTGGTCCCCCTACCATGCCCCCCCCCCACCCAAAACCTTCAGTCGATGTATGAGACGCAAATATACCTTGGCAGAAATAAGACAGAAAAATGGGTAGAGGCAAAGAACAAAATAGAAAAAATAGGAAGAGGCAAAGAATAATATTTAAAAACAACAACAGAATTAGGCAAAGCATAAAATAGAGAAATAAGAAAAGACAAAAAATACAAGAAAAAAAGAAAGAGGCTAGGAATAAAACAGAAAAAAAGGAAAGAAACAAATAATACAGAATAGGAAGAGACAAAGATAACGATAATGACGCAATAAAAGACTAGTGAACCACAAGAAAAACTTAAAAAGCTTCAAACATTCCAAGTATAATGAAGAAATGAATATCCCTAGTATAATATAAAAAAAAAAATCTTTGATTTCGCTTTCGTATATCTTACCTGATACATTTCTGTTAAGGAGAGAGAGAAAGAGAAGGTATGAGAAGAAAAGTTAGAGAAAGAAGAAGAGATGGAAAGAGAGAATTACGGGGCCACAACCTAGGTGAGGAAAGAAGGATAAATGAAAAACGATATAAAAGGAAGGAAAATGTAAAGAAAATATATATAAGTGAATAAAAGAAAATGAAAAATAGGAAGGATAAGCCGAGGAGAGACAAAATGAAGAACAGACATAGAGGAAAAGATGGAATGAGGGAATGGAAAACAGGGGGAAAGGCGAAAAAAGCAATAGGATTTACGACGGAATAGGAGAAGAGAGGAGAAAGAAGACGCCCCCCCCAAAAAAAAAAATAATAATAATAACAATAACAATATTAATAAGAAGAGGCGAGTATGGACGACAGAAAAAATAGGAAACATGACACGACACTATTACCACGACTCCCCCCTCCCCCTCCCTCTCCCCATC
>NC_091568.1:14353242-14358242 GCF_042767895.1 Penaeus vannamei
TGCGGAAATGAGGCGGCGACAGCGAAGGACACGGAAAAGGCAATGGGGATATGGAATAAACAAAGGAGGAAGGGAGAAAGGGAGGATAGGGGACTGAAGGAGGGAAAGTGGCGGGAAGTAATGGGAGGAAAATAAAGAAATACGAATAGCAAACACGCAGTGGTGTGTAAATAAATATATGGACAAATATGCACAAATGTACGCATACATACATATACACATACATACAAATATTCATATATACATACACACAAAACGTAAAGGTAGGACAAAGCATACTTAACAGAACTAAAAACAATCTTAACAATAATCGTAGATTTAAAGATTTGTTGATATAACGTTACTGACAACAATCAGAAAACTCTTTTCAAGACCCCAGTGATGAAAAAGAAAAGAAAGAATGAAAAGGAAAAGAAAGATCCATTTGAAATAACCCGCTGCACCTGCTCCCAATTAGCCCCAAGTACTCCCTGCTCTTCGCGTGCCACAAAATTCAAACCACTATTCGCACAATCAATCCCACTTGGGACAAATGCCACAACCAAATCACAGCTAACACCCACACCTTTAATAAGTTCACCTTATGACTTAATGATCTGTTTTAAAAAGGTAATCCAATCCTACGCACAGCTAAGAAAGGCTAAAAATTAAATAGTTAGATCGAGGAACTACCCATTCAGCTAACCTAACCGACATTGTGGGCGTGGCCACTCGAGACAAATGACTAACGACGTGTAACGTTTTCTATGAGCGCAGGTTAATTATAGAGTCGAGAATGGATTTAGTCTTTTGAAGGTCAAAACGAGTTTGTTACTTCATTGTAGGCCTATATGAAATTTAAATGAAAAAATACAAGGACTTTGATTTCTAGTTTAGATTTATAATATTTCTGTTGTATATATCTAACTTCTGTTTACACAAGCACATTCCTTTTTGTGCTTTAAAAGTTCACGAAGACCGTTAAATCGCCACATGTTCACATAATCACCACCTCATGGCCACGTCACCTACGAACAGTTATACACGAAACCCAAATGATGACTACACCAAGCACAATCACGGTTTCATGACACTTTAAAAAGAATATAATAATATACACATAAAGCTAAAGAAAGACACATGACGAGGACCGCGTGATAGCTCGTCACATTACATCATCAATCCTATTCTAGTCAAAACGCTTTGTTTTATCTGCTCTCAAATGCGCGCACATCCTGAACTTCACACCACATGTCACATGCCCGGAAAACTAACCGTGCCATGCGGTCATGAGCAACGAGGCCACCTCATATCTCCCTCACAGCCCCCCTCACGTCGGCGCCCCTCCACCAGCCTGTCAATCACGATCGCTAGGCACATCATCCTAATAATGACTTGCACTCAACCCCGTTTTCGCGACATTGATCCCCCGGAGACGTTTCAATCGAAAGGAGCAGCTAACAGAAGGCGGGAAGGATGTTCGCGGGAAAGTATTAGTCACGGTTTCCTGCAGCAAGGGCGGTGACGTCTGCCCTTGCGAAAGGTCTGGTATTTTGTTCATATCGGTTGACATCCCAGTCGCCTGAATGCTCCGAAATGTCAACTCAAACCCTACGATTGATAAACAGCAGATAGATAGACAGATAAATAGACGGACAGACAGACAGATAGATAGATAGATAAATGGAAATAAAAACGAATACTACTGTGAACATCATTAAAGCGTATTCAAATCAGGCTGCGAAAGGGACAGGAGTCTCCACGGAAGAGTGAGAACGGCGGAGAAAGTGACAAAAAAGCAAAGGATCTTTGGCCCAATAACACCGGTGTGTAAAGCGAAGAATTCGCTCATTTTCATTCTCTTATCTCTTTCTTTCTTACTTACTCCCTCTCGCTCCACCCCCTTCTCCTATCTGCCTCTCCCTCCTTCCTCCTCTCCCCTGTTACCCTCACTCTCTCACTCTCCCTTTCATGCTCGCTGTCACTCTCATTCTCACTCTTCCTCCCCTTCTCCCTCTCTTCCCCTCCCTCCTTCTCCCCCTTCCCACTCCCACTCCTACTCCGTCTCCCCCTCCCTTCCTTCCTTCTTCCCCTTCCCCTTCCCCCTCCCTTTTTGCCTCCCCTTTCCCTCCCCCTCTCATTAACTGCCTTATTCAAAGCGAAGAGGACCTGCGATGAAGGAAGGGCGAGCACGTGTTATCCCGCCATTGGATAAAATGCTCCGTGACTCAGCACCCGATCGACCTGTCCGACTCCGTGACCGCGTGTGTGAGCAGTTGTCCGAATCTTTTCATTGAATTTTGCGTCCGACACTCGTAATCGAACGGAGTGCAGATCACTTGTCCGAATCTTTTCACTAAGTTTTGCGTTCGACACGGAATCGCACGGAGTGTAGAATACTTGTCCGAATCTTTTCATTCAATATTGCGTTCGACATGGATTCGAACTGAGTATAGACCACCTGCCCGAATCTTTTCATTCAATATTGCGTTCGACATGGATTCGAACTGAGTATAGACCACCTGCCCGAATCTTTTCATTCAATATTGCGTTTGACACTCAGACTCGAATGAAGTATAGACCACTCGTCCGAATCTTTTCCTTCAGTATTGCGTTTGACACTCGGATTCGAATGAGGTATAGACCACTCGTCCGAATCTTTTCCTTCAGTATTGCGTTCGACTCTCGGATTCGAACGGAGTATAGACCACGCGTCCGAATCTTTTCATTCAATATTGCGTTCGATACGGATTCGAACGGAGAATGGAACAATGTTATTTGGAATTCAAAGGACAATAAACAAACAACAATAACCACCACAGTCCCGTCGAAATACCCGAGCCTCGGATATGAAAGCGGTCGCGGTCATTGAAGCATGGCGCTGCGTGCATGGTGGAGTCTCTCTTAAGGATCATTTCCCTCTGTCCGTCTGCTCGCGAGTGGAGGGGGGGGGGGGGGGGTAGCACGAGTTGGGGGGATGGGGAGTAAGGAAAGGGATGAGAGAGCAGAAGAGAATTTGAGAAATGGTTAAAGAGTGAAGAAGGGAGACAGAGTAAGAGAGGGAGGAAATAGGGGAAAGAACGTATGAGAAAAGGAAGTTGGAGATAACCCTTAGAAATAAAATAAAAAAAAGAAAGAGAAAGGGAGATAAGAAATACAAAAAAGAGTAGAAAACAAGTGAATAAATGAGCAAATAGAGAGGGAACACAAGTGTGAAAGCGCAGGCAAGAATTTCTCACCCCGAGCGCGCAGTAGCCCCACTCGACCGTTAAATGTAGCGTAGAGCAAATGCGATCACTCCGGCACCCGGCAGGCGCTACAAATATTTAATGATACTGCAGATCGCACCCAATATTCGGATATTTCCCGGGGCCGTGTAAGGAAGGCAGCCGTGACGCGTTGTGAAAGGGAGAACCGTGGTATAATTCAGACGTGATACCCTGCCACATTTTCTGCCTGTATAGCTGGCGTGGAGGGCTATATATACACCCTGCATCACACACACGTCTATACACACACACATGTAAAATATATACATGTACATCCGATCGGACGCTAACACAAGCCATTCCTTTCCAACCCGCCCAACGGCGCCAGAAGGATATTCAACATTCGATAAGAAAGGCCCAGGGCGATTCTCCTTTCTGACGTGGCTTATCGAATGGGGAATCGATACTACTGCTACTTCTCTCTCTCTCTCTCTCTCTCTCTCTCTCTCTCTCTCTCTCTCTCTCTCTTTCTCTCTCTCTCTCTCTCTCTCTCTCTCTCTCTCTCTCTCCTTTTTCTCCTACTTCTCTTCTTTATTTCTCTCCCCCTTACACTTTCACTCTCATTCTCGTTCTCATTCTAACTCCTACTCTCACGCTCTCACTCACACTAGTTATAACTTTTCCCATAAATAAAAACAAAGCCGTTATAATCAACCTCTCACTCTCACGCACTCACTCTCACTCCCACCCCAACCCCTCTCCCAATCCCACTCTCCCGCTCTCACTCTCACCCCCACTCCCACCCACCCGCTCTCATTCCCACACACAATCTCTCACTAACACACACATAAACACACACATGTAGCGGAGGTCTGATACACTTTCCCCACAAATAAAAAAGCCGTTAAAATCAACCTGGACGAAAACACCGACAACCCCCCCCCCCCCCAACCCACCCACCCCGCCGCCATCGAGCAACTGTAGCGGCAACCTCGCCCGCCCGCCCGCTGCCGCACCGTCAACATCAAACACAGCCCCGAAACATTACTCACTCCCGTCTACTACCCTCTCCCTGCAGCCCCATCCCCCTCAACCCCCCTTGTCCCGACCCCCACCCCCCGTTTTCGAACCCCAGTCCTCTAACCACTCTTTTCTGCCGCCCCCCTTTCACTAACCCCGTCTCCGCTGCCCCCTTTTCGGTAACCTCCTTCCCTGACCCCTTCTCCAACCCTCTAACCCTTTCCGCTGCCCCTCTTCCCTACTGGACGCCATTACTGGACGTCTGAAGGGTGTACTTGCAGGGTTGGCGACGCAGGTTCTCGCCACGCCCCCAGGGACGGCCCTAAAACAACTACCCATCGAGGGCCAGCAGCGCCCGCGCCTACATCCGCCCTGGGGGTAAACGCCCACAAACGTTTCTATTCAACCACATCTGCTATCACCATCGTTATTAACCGCCCAAAAAGGTCGATTTCTCCGCACCGCAGCGCCTTGCACGAGGCCCGCCGAAGACACCGGGCCTTGCTCCTTTTTCAAAGGGTCTGGACAAACGCAAGACAAAGCTGATTCGGGCAGTTAGTCCAACAAATGTTCGACTAAAACGTTTTTTGTCCCGAACTCCCCGCACCGCGCTACAATGACAAATGAAGAGCATAACTCACTCGAGCGGAGCCAACTTTTTCGGGGGCAGGGGATGTATCCAATGTTATTTCAACCACACACACGCACAGACATATATATACGTGTAAACGTTCCATAAAAACACACACACTTGACGTAGGCAAACAATCACACAAAACAGTTTACGTACAC
>NC_091568.1:14360742-14370742 GCF_042767895.1 Penaeus vannamei
GAGGAAAAGCAGAGGAGACCATCGGACGAGAAAAGAGAAAGACAGGAGAGGCGTCAGAGAAAATAAACACAAGCAAGCCAGGGGTATCGATGGCACCGAATAGGATACTTTAGGATACAGAAGGCGGCGCACGAAGAGGCGGACGGAGGAAACATGAATAGAGAAGACAAAAAGAAATACAAAGAATGAATACCAAATAACGAAGAATAATAAAAGAACTCCAATACAGTAAAAAAGAAATAGACGAAAAAGGGGAGAACGCGAAAACGAAAAAGACAAAATATATATATGACAATCGAAGCACAAAGAGAGAGGGAGAGAGAGAAAAGTGAAAAACAATCCTCTGCAGGAGACGTGGATGAAGCGAAAGAGAGAAGATAAATGGCACGGAAAGAAAGGTGGGAAGAACAGGAGATGACAGACGCGGAGCATAACGAAGAGGAATTCCAAGAGGAATGTCGAGAAAACAGACCTTAAAAGAGGGAGGCCGGGGAGGAGAAGGAAGGGGGGGAGAAGGGGAAGGGGAGGGGGAGAGGGGGCCTAAGAGGGGTTGGAAAGGGGGGGGTGAACCTGTGGCTAAGCGTGGCGATAAAAAGGGGAGAGAAGAGGAACAGGGAAAGGTAAAATAGGGGGAGAAAATGATGAGGGGAAGAGTCTAGGGGGAAGGGGTAACAGGGGGAGGGGGCGAGGGCAAAAATGGGGGATGGAAGAGGAGAGAGGAGAGAGGGGAGACGGGAGACGGGAAAGAGGAGGAAACGGAGAAGGACGAGGGGAAAGAGGAGAGGAGAGGGAAAGGGAGAAGAGGAGAGAGGAGAGGGGGAGAAAAAAAGAAAAAGACACAAGAAGAGAAGAAAAGGAGAAAATAGCAAGGAGGGGGTGAAAGTATGGCTAAGTGGGGCGGATAAAAGGGGGAAGTAGAAGAAAGGGTAACAGAATAAGGAGAATTTTGAGTGTTCGAGTAAGGAGACGAGAGGAAGAAGCAAGACCAAAAATATGACAATGATCATTCCAGGAAGAAGGGCCTGGAGAGCAACAGTAAAAAAGGAGAAAAATGAATGAAGGAAAAAAAAAGAGAAATAACTAAGGAATGATAAAAGGAAAGAAAAAGGACAGAAGAACGGAAGGAACGAACGAACGAATGAAATAAGGAAGAAAGAAAAAGAAAAAGGAATGAAGAAAAGAAAGAAGTAAGGAATGAAGGGAGAAAAAGAAGTAAGGGATGAAAGAAGAAAAAGAAGGAAGGAAGGAAGGAAGAAAAAGAAAGAAGAAATGAAGGAAGAAAAAGAAAGAAGTCAAAAAGGAAGCAAAGGATAGAAGGAAGGAAGAAAAAGAAAGAAACAAGAAAAGAAAGAAGTCAGGAAGGAAGGAAGGGAAAAGAGAGAGAGAGAGAGTGAGTCACGACAAAAACCTTCCATAAGTCATATCCTCCACTTTGCGTAAACCTCCCTTCCCCAAACACTCGACCCAAAGAAGACATGAGCCTCACACCCCAAACAAACTCTTTCCCCTCCCCTCACCATCCCCCAACAAAAAACCTTATTCTTTCTCTTTTTTCTCTCTCTTTCCTTCATTCTTTCTTTCTTTCTTTCTCTCTTTTTTCTCTCTCTCTCTTTCTCCCTTTCCTACTCTTCCCTCCTTCCTCCTCCCTCCCGTCCCCCTCCCTCCTCCCTCCCGTCCCCCTCCCTCTTCCCACCCTTCCTCCTCTCCTCCTCCCTCCCTCCCTCCCCCCACCCACCCCTCCAAACCAAAACAAACCAACACCGTCCGTCAACCTCCCTCAACCAGCCCAGACGCATGAAAACGCCCGCTCTAAAACGCAATAAATCCGACAGCAAATGACTTTTCCCTCCGAAGAAGCAAACAAACAGCGCCTTCGGAAATCCAAGCAAAATACCCGAAGCCAAACGTCGGTCGGTCGGTCGGGGGGGCGGGGGGTGGGGGGGAGAGGGGAGAGGGGGTGGGGGGAGAGGTGGGGGGGGGCGAGGCTGGGGACTCGTAAACTCGCGGCGGATACGAGCGGATCTTTATGGGGGGAGGGGGGTGAAGGGAGGTGGAGAGGGGAAAAGGGGGAAGGGTAAATGGGGAAAAGGGAGGAGGGGGGAGAAATGGGGGAAAAGGGAGGAGGGGGGAGAAATGGGGGAAAGGGAGGAGGGGGGGAGAAATGGGGGGAAAGGGAGGAGGGGGGGAGAAATGGGGGAAAAGGGAGGAGGTGGAGGAGAAAGGGGGGAGGCTGGAGAAAAAGAAGGGTAAGGAGATAGGAGGAGAACGGAGGAGGAGAAACTTGGGAGAATAGGGAGGAGGGGGCTGGTAGGTGGAGGGAAGAAGGAGAGAAATGGCAGAAGAAAGGAGGTGAGAGTGAAGGGAAGGAGGGGGTGGGGCTTGGAACCAAGCTGGACGACGATAAAATCCGGCGTGGGCGTGCGTGCGGGCGTGAATCTTTGTGTAGCTTTGACGCGCCGGACACAGAATCTGACGCCCCTGTGAGAAAGGACAGGAAGAAGGGTAGGAGAGCCCGCAATTACATAAATTCCCTCTTCAAAATTCATAACGGAATAAATGCATGCATAAATACAACTTGTAAATTACCAGCGACCTGAGCCCCGAACGCACGCACGCACGCACGCACGCACGCACTCTCCCAGACTCCCGCCCTGTCGGAGGATTTCCCGCCGAGTCCTTCTCACGCTGCGCATCTGCTTCCTAAAATATTCCGAATGGTCATGCACGTCACTGGCCTTTATTGCCGTCATGCACATCTCACCCCCCCACTCCCTCCTCTATCCCTACTCTTATTCCGATCCAATGCTCCCCCTCCCCATGCCCCCCTCTCACACCCACCCATCTCTACCCTACTCCATCCCCCTTCCCCCTACTCAACTCCACCCCCCCTCCCCCTACCCTTCCCCATCCTCCCCACCCCCTCCCTACGTCACCATTACCCCTCCCTCTCTAGCACTCCCAACTCCACACCCCCTCCTCACCCCCCCCCCTCGTGCCATGCAGGACGCGTCACGGCCCGTTCCCACACTGCACTTCCGGACGGCAGGCACTTCCCACCGTCCGTCCGTCCGATCGCACTTTGTTCCTGCCAAGACGTCACAGAAGAGAAAACACTCGACTCCGCCAGAGCGATCCTCGAGCGCCCTCCCCGAGAAATACTCGAGACCCTCCCCCTCTCGAGCCTCAACGCCGTCCTCGAGGCCCACCTAATTAGCCCCGTGAAAGGTACTTCACCCACATTCTCCTTCGTGTTATGTCCTCGTCTTGGAAAGTAAGACGATCTGGGCCCTTCCCGGCGCCTCCCTTGAAGCGACACCCACGCCGCGCCTCCGAGAGAATATTCGTAGGAGGGAAGGTCCTGCGCGCCTCCGTCAGAATATTCGTAGGAGGGAAGGTCCTGTGCGCCTTCGTCAGAATATTCGTAGGAGGGAAGGTCCTGCGCGCCCCCGACAGAGGCCTTCGCTGGGACGACAAAGGGCGCCTAAGACAGATAACGCGACGTCGGGAGAACCACTCGAGGAGGAAACAAAACGCCGGTGAAGGAGACATCTGCGCGGAGAGGAATAGGGAGAGAGAAGAGAGAATAGAGGATTAGGGAGAGAGGAGAGAGAATAAGGGAGTGAGAAGAGGACAGAGGGGAGACGGGAAAGAAGAGGAAACGGAGAAGGGCGGAGGAAAGGAAAAGGGAGAGGAGAGGAAAAGGGAGAAAAGGAGAAAGAAGAGGGGAAAAAAGGCAGATGAGAAGAAGAAAAAGAAACAAGAAGAGAAGAAAAGGAGAAAATAGCAAAAGTAAATGAGAAAATAAGAAAAGTCAAGAATGAAAACTTAAGAAAAAAGAAGGCGATCAAACACAGAAGAAAACGGGAAACTAAAGCCCTCGAAATCAAGACGCCAGGAGACAGATGGCACTCTAAGACGCTCTCCAAGGAACAAATTGGCACTGAGTCTTACCTGACAGTCTCCAAAAGCTTAGCGTGAAGGAAAAAAGGAAGAAATGCGAGGGAAATATATATATATATATATATATATATATATATATATATATATATATATATATATATATATATATATATATAATGTATAATGAAAGGAAGGAAGGTTACGTGAGAACTGATGAAATACGTAAAATAGAAGGATAGAAGTTAAAAGGGAGATAAAGGAGTGAGAGAAGAGAAGGAAAGAATGAGAAAGGGAGAGAGAGAGAGAGAGAGAGAGAGAGAGAGAGAGAGAGAGAGAGAGAGAGAGAGAGAGAGAGAGAGAGAGAGAGAGAGAGAGAGAGAGAGAGAGAGAGAGAGAGAGAGAGAGAGAGAGAGAGAGAAGTAGCCAGTGAGTGAGTGAGTGAGTGATGAGTGAGCGAGCGCGTGCCTGCATGCTTGCGATATTATTACAGTAAAGAAAGATGTTTAGACAAAAAGCTAAGCGAAGATTTTAAGAAAATTAATTACCAGAGCAAGATGAAAAAATCAGCAATAACAAAAATAGAAGAATATTAAAAAGACGAAATTAGTAAACGTAGGAGATAGAGCAAGAAAAGAAGATAAGGGGAGAGCAAACGGAATATGAATAACTAAAATGAGAGCGAAGTAGGAAAACAGAAACACACATGAAATGTAAAATTACGTTAGGCAAAAAAGAAAGAAAAAAGTGGGTAAGGAGAGGGGGGGTGGAAGGGGGGGGGGAGGGAGAGGGAGAGGGAGAGGGAGAGGGAGAGGGAGAGGCAGAAAGGGGGAGAGAGAAAGACAGAGAGAGAGAGAGAGAGAGAGAGAGAGAGAGAGAGAGAGAAAGAAAGAAAGAAAGAAAGAAAGAAAGAAAGAAAGAAAGAAAGAAAGAAAGAAAGAAAGAAAGAAAGAAAGAAAGAAAGAGAGAAAAGAGAAGAAAGAAGATTTTTAAAAAGAAGTGCAAAAGGTAGGAGAGATACCTTAGCAAAGTGATCCATCTCCTCCTTCCCTTGTCAGTCTCAACTTCCGGCCTCTCGACAGCCTCAGGGGACGAAAGTAGGGACTCCCCCCCTTTCCCTCCCCCTCCCCCCCATTCCACTGAGTTCCGCCGCTCCCCTCCCCCTCTCCCGGCTCCCTCTTCCCCACCCCCTCCATCTGGGCTATCTCGACCCCCTCCCCCCGCGGGGTTTCCTCGGTCCCACTCCCACTCCCCTCCTTCTTCCCCTCCCCCTCTCCCCTCCCCCACAGGTACTCAATTTCCTGTCGTTTGCCGGACGTGAAAATCTAATGAAAAAATAAATCGATTCTGAATAAGAAGGAGCGTTCGGTATGGCAAAAGTAAACACCAAATCCTCTAGCTGTCTGTCTATCTGCCTGTCTGTATGTATGTCAGTCTGCCTGTCTGTATGTCTGTCTGTCAGTCTGTATGTCTGCCAGTCTGTATGTTTGTCAGTCAGTCTGTCTGCCTGTCTGCCAGTCTGTATGTTTGTCAGTCAGTCTGTCTGCCTGTCTGCCAGTCTGTATGTTTGCCAGTCTGTATGTTTGCCAGTCAGTCTGTCTGCCTGTCTGCCTGACTATCTACGTATTTTATATCCATACTATCCAACTAAATATTTTGATCCCCTGAATTCCCAGAAACCAAGAGACCAAACCCCCGTCCCGGCGAACACAAGAAAGGGAGGAGGAGCCAAGCCGTCCGTCTTAGGAAAGGGGGATAAAAGCAACAGCAGTCGAGAAGCCGGGGAAAAGGTGCAGCGACATACGTCAATGGCGGCCATAACAATTAACAAGAACGAGAGTGCAGTCCTCTTTGGAGTCCTCGCCCCCCCTCCTCCTCCTCCTCCCTTATCTCCCCCTCCCCTTCTCGTAGCTTTCGTCCCCTTCCCCTGTCCTCGTCCTTCCCCTTTCCTCCCCCCCTCTCTCTCTGCCTCTCTCTCTTCCCTTCCCCCCGACCTCCCCTCCCCACATCCATGCCCCTCCTCTATCCAAACCCTAGCCCCCCCCCTATCCCCTCCTCTCTGGCCCTTCTCAGCCCCTCTCCACCTTCCCTCCCCTGCCCGCTCTGACCCTCCCTCCAACCCAAGCCTCCGTCACCACCCACCCCCTCCATCCCCCTTTGACACTCCCCCTCCCCTTCTCTCTCTCCCCCTCCCCTAATCCCCCTCCTCTCCCCTCTATCCATCTAACCCTCTCCCCTCCCCCTCCATCTAACCCTTCCCCCTCCCCTTCTCTCTCTCTCCTTCCCCAATCCCCCTCCCTCTCCCCTCTATCCCCCCTCCCCCCCACCATCCCACTTTGACCCTCCTCTCGTACGTCGTCGGGGCTTGATGGCACGCTCTCGTCGGGCCTTTGTCTCGGCGACCCTTACGTCAAGACGCAACAAAGGCGGGCCGCGTTGCGCTCGCATTGTCTCGCGTGACGGAGGCCCAAATGCTGTCACTCTCGCCCTAACTTGTATCGGAACGCTCTCTACGGGGACTGGATAGCGATAACGGCTCCCGCTAAAAAGGCGCAGTTACTCGTGCTGACATTTTTTTCTTTCCTTTTTTTTTTGGCTGAACGATGTCCGGCTCGGTTTGTGTGTATATGTGTGCCTGTGTGTGTGCTTTTTTTCGTGTTTTGGTGTGATTCTGTGTTGTTGTTTTTTTGCGTGTTTGTGCGTACGTTTTTTTTTCGTGTGCTAGCGTGTGCTTGTGTTTCTGCGTGTGCTTGCGTGTGTTTGTGTTTTTGCGTGTGCTTGCGTGTGTTTGTGTGCTTGCGTGTGTTTGTGTTTTTGCGTGTGCTTGCGTGTGTTTGTGTTTTACCGTGTGCTTGTGTTTTTCGTGTGTTTGTGTTTTTGCGTGTGCTTGCGTGTGTTTGTGTTTTTGCGTGTGCTTGCGTGTGTTTGTGTTTTTGCGTGTGCTTGCGTGTGTTTGTGTTTTACCGTGTGCTTGTGTTTTTCGTGTGCTTGTGTTTTTGCGTGTGCTTGCGTGTGTTTGTGTTTTTGCGTGTGCTTGCGTGTGTTTGTGTTTTTGCGTGTCCTTGCGTGTGTTTGTGTTTTACCGTGTGCTTGTGTTTTTCGTGTGCTTGTGTTTTTGTGTGTGCTTGCGTGTGTTTGTGTTTTTGCGTGTCCTTGCGTGTGTTTGTGTTTTACCGTGTGCTTGTGTTTTTCGTGTGCTTGTGTTTTTGCGTGTGCTTGCGTGTGTTTGTGTTTTTGCTTGTGCTAGCGTGTGTTTGTGCTTTTGCGTGTTCTTGCGTGATTTTAAGCTTTTAAGTGTGCTTGTATGTGTTTGTGTTTTGTTTGTGTGTGCTTTTGAGTCTTTGCGTATATTTGTGTTTATATTTGTGTGTGTATGCGCTTGTGAGTGTGAGTGTGTGTGAGTGTGTGTGTGTGTGTGTGTGTGTGTGTGTGTGTGTGTGTGTGTGTGTGTGTGTGTGTGTGTGTGTGTGTGTGTGTGTGTGTGTGTGTGTGTGTGCGCACGCGCGCGCTTGTGTTTGTGTGTTCGTCTTTGCATTTGAATCTGTACATCGGCCTGCGTGTGTGCACGGGCGTACTTCCACTCATCTCCACATTCACTTCACGAACATGTGTCCGACCCAGCGCGCACAAGTGTTCCCGGTGGTCCTTATAAGCAACAGATATGACGGGCCGCGAGCAACAACGCCCGCACCACAGTCTGCAAACGCCCATTCGCGGGTCACTCCCCATCGCAACAGCCTTGGCCCTGACTCTCCATCGCTCAGGCACGCCCGTACGCCAACAGAACACCGTGATTCCGACGCCCAAATACGCCCACCGCCACACTTATCATCGTAAGAAAAAGAAAAAAAACATTAAAAGGCGTTTTATCAACATAAATCTATCCCGAGGACAGATAAGCTCGTCGTCTCCGCGCATAGCAATCGGGACGCCCCTACAACACGCCCCCACGCCCACTCAGACCCCCCTCCCCCCCCATTCCTGAGTGTATGAGCGGCGCCCGCATCACCCCCCCCCCCACCACCACCACCGCCACCACCACCACCACCACCACCACCACCACCTCACCATCGACAGCCTCTTCAGATAACCCAATCAGCTGACTCCCATATGGAGATCGGAATCCTGAGGAAATCATCCTCTTCATGTCTTCCTCCTTCTCTTTCGAGGGCGAAGATGCACTTGGGAGACCTGGGATGACTGATGATGACTGATGACTGATGACTGGTAACAAATGATTTATGACTGATGACTAATGGTTGATAACTGACGACTGATGGTTGATAATTGGTTGATGACTGATCATGACTGAAAATGACTGATGATTGATGGGTGATAACTGGTTGATGACTGATAATGACTGAAAATGACTGATGCTTAATGGTTGATAACTGGTGACTGATGGTTGATGACTGATAACTGATGACAGGTTGAAAATCATTTGATAGCCAGCCTGTTGGTGATGAGAATCGTTTGAAGTAAAGACATTCAGCCAATTATCCCAAAATTCTTTTTAAAAGAAAGAAGAGAGGACACAATAACGTAAAAAGAATAAAAGGGAAAGCAAGAATGAAGAAAAAACGAAAGAAAGAATAAAAGGAAACAAGGAAGGAAGAAAGAACGAAAGAAAGAAGACGGATTTAACGAAACAAAAAATAAAGGGAAACAAAGAAGGAAGAAAGAACGAGAGAAAGAAAGAAAGAAAGAAGACGGAAAGAACGAAAGAAAGAATAAAAGGAAACAAAGAAAGAAGAAAGAGGATAATGAAAGACAGAAAAAAAACAAAGAAAGAACGAAATAGGGAAGGAAGGAAAAGAGAAAAAAGTAAAAAGGGAAAAAGAATATGAAGCTGTGATCAACCTCTCTTTTATCACGAGTATAATGAACAAAATGTGAATGAGTCAGCAGTTTACAGCTCTTCCCTTCATATATATATATATTTTTTTTTCAAATGTTCGTAAATCTTTTTCATCAGCTTCATTTATTAAACAAATACACTAATTACCAAAACATATGATCAAAATATATACATTCAGTTCTATCTGCATTATTCATTAACTTTTTTTTACCCGAAGTTTCGATAATGGGGAAAAAAGTTAATCAATCTACAAAATAAATATAAAGTACGCTAATTAACCGGATATACTAAATCAACTCAATAAATCCGCTCGTGCATTAGTTGATTAAATACCAATGATGTGTAAGAACGGGAAGGGAAAGGAGAAGAGAAGAAGGAGAAAAAGGAGGAAGGAGGTAAGGAGGGAGGGAGGGAGGGAGGGAGAGGAGGGAGGGAGGGAGGGAGGAGGAGGGAGGGAGGGAGGGAGGAAGAGGAGGAGGAGGAGGAAAATGAAGAGACAGAACAAAGAGACGAAGGAGAAATAAGAATGAAGACGAGGAGGAGGAGGAGTGGGAGGAGAAGAATAAGAATGACATAGCAAGGGTAGAGAAAGAGGAGACGAAAAAAGAATGTAAATCAAACTAAAACAGGGAGAGGAAAAGTGAAAACAAGAAAAACAGAGAGAAGAAGCGGAAGAGAGAGACATTCCCCCACTCTTCTGCACGCCCGCATACCCCCCCACCCCCCCACCCCACCACACCCCTCCAGAGCATGCATACCGGCCCGGCAACCACACACATCCCTCGCACGTTTCCTCTTCGTCGCCATCCTCTTCAGGCGCGACAACGAGACGATAAGCGAACCCTCCCCCCCCCCTCCCGAGCCCCCACCGCGGACGAATAGGGGGGGGAGGGGGGGAGAAGCATTTTCGCCACTTCGACTGACATTCCCCGCGCTCGTAAAAACAAATGATAATTAAAAGTATAATAAAGTAATAACAACAATAACAACAACAATTAAATGTGAATAAATAATAATAATAATAATAATAATAATAATAATAATAATAATAATAATAATAACAATAATAACAATAACAATAACAATAATGATAATAACAATCAATAATATTAATAAATATAATAATAATGATAATAACTATCAACAATATTAATAAATATAATAATAATGATAATAACTATCAATAATATTAATAAATACAATAATAATAATAATAATAATAATGATAATAATAATAATAAAATA
>NC_091568.1:14375742-14385742 GCF_042767895.1 Penaeus vannamei
CTTCTTCTTCTACGCTAATAAAGACTACCTCCACCATTGTTCCTTCTCTACTTCTACTTCTACTTCTACTTCTTCTTCTTCTCCTCCTCCTCCTCCTCCTCCTCCTCCCTCACGCTAATAAAGACACCTCCACCATTGTTCCTTCTCTTTCCTCCTCTTAGAGCCACTTAGAGCTATCCTTCCTCTTCCTCCCCTTACTTCTTTCTCTTTCCAGAGTAGCCTCTTCCTCCATTCTTAATCCCCTCCTTTCTCCCCCTCCTCTTGCTCCTCCTCTTCTCCCTCTACCTCCCCCTCCTCCCTCGAGCCACCGAGGAGAAGCGAGAAAAGGGGAGAAGGGGAAGGGAGAGAGAGTCTGAGAGGGGAAGGGAGAGAAAGGGGTGGGATGATAAGAGTCACTCGCCCCTCCCCTCCCCTCCCCCTCCCCGTGACTAAGTCAGCATTTGCACGGGGCGGCATTCCACCTACCCCGGGGGCACTCACACCCGAGGTCTATATAAGTACCTTGCTCACACTATCCCCCCCCCCTCTCCCCTGCCAGCGGCCCCGTCACTTACCCTTAGTAATCCAAGACTACTATCAAGATCATTATCAGTGTTTTCATTGTCATCATTAAGGTATTAACTATCATTAATATCCAGGGTATTAACTATCATTAATATCCAAGGTATTAACTATCATTAATATCCAAGGTATTAACTATCATTAATATCCAAGGTATTAACTATAATATCCAAGGTACTAGCTGTCATTAATATCCGAGGTATTAGATACCATTAATATCCAAGGTATCAACTATAATATCCAAGGTACTAGCTGTCATTAATATCCGAGGTATTAGATACCATTAATATCCAAGGTATCAACTATAATATCCAAGGTACTAGCTGTCATTAATATCCGAGGTATTAGATACCATTAATATCCAAGGTATCAATCATCATTTAACATCCAAGGAATTATCATTACTATCATCAAGCCCATTATTCATCATCAAGATCATCACCAAGTCATCTTCATCATCACCATCCTCATTAAGCTACTAAGCTGAGATAACCAAGGAATAACAAGAAATGATATCCTCATCCTCATTAAGCTACTATGCCAAGAATACCAAGGAATAACAAGAAGGAATATCCTCATCCTCATCATCATCAACATCATCACCCCCATAAAGCCACTAAGCCAAGCCAACCGAAGATTAACAAGAAATAATAACATCATCATCATCATCACTCCCACTAAGGTACTATCCCAAGCCTACCAAGGAACAACAAGAAATGATAATAACAAAAAAATAACAACACCCGCGTACCCTGAGGCCCCATACCTCCGATTAGCAATACCAGATTCCGTTGCAAGATTAGGCTAATCACACTCGCTCGCTCAAAGTCATCTTCATTGCAGCTGGGTCGTTTGTAGCCGCGCTTTTCCCGAAAATTTTAGGGGAAAACAACGATGGTAATTGATGGTGATGATGATGGTGACGATAATGGTGTTGGCGATGGCGGTGATGAGGGTAATGGTGTTGGTGTTGGTGATGGTGGTGGTGATGATAATGGAGTTGGTGATGGTGGTGATGATGATGGTGTTGGTGATGATGATGATGGTGTTGGTGATGATGATAATGGTGTTGGTGATGGTGGTGATGATAATGGTGTTGGTGATGGTGGTGATAATGGTGTTGGTGATGCTGATGGTGATGAATATAATGGTGAGGATTGGTGATAATAATGGTGATGATGAAGATAATGGTGATGATGATGATTGATGATGATAATGGTGATGATGATAACAATAATAACTAGAACAAAAAGAAAGAAAGAAACGGGAGCAAGCGCAAAGGTAGAGAATACTAGGGACACACATCAGTTTTTACATGAACAACTATCACAAAGCAATTTTTCAAATGCAATAATGTCTCGAAAATCCTATCAAACTTTTAATCAAATAACACAAATTATTATCATATGAAAACACGCACCGAATCTCATTCATCCAGATTGCTGCAGTTCCGACTCAAAACTGAGAACGATTCTCCCGAAAATTTGTTTTTTCTCTTTCTTTCTTTCTCTCTCTCTCCCTCCTTGCTTTCCATCTTTCTTTCTTCGTCTGTTTATCTATTATCTATTCTTGTCCTTTTCCCTTTTCTCCTCTCTCTCTCTCTCTCTCTCTCTCTCTCTCTCTCTCTCTCTCTCTCTCTCTCTCTCTCTCTCTCTCTCTCTCTCTCTCCCCACTACTCTTTTCTCTCCTCATTTCTCCTTTCTCTTTCTCTCTTTTCATTTCTCTCTTTCTCCATTCTCTTTCCTCTCCTCACACCTCTCTTCTCTCTTACCTTTACTCCTACTCTCTTTGAGCATCTCTCTTACCCTTTTCTCTTCTCCCTCCCTCCTTCCTTCTCTCCCTCCCTCCCTCCCTCCTTATCTCCCTCTCTCCCTCCCTCCCTCCCTCTCCCTCCTCCTCTCCCTCTCCCTCTCCCTCCTTCTCTCCCTCCCTCCTCCTCTCCCTCTCTCCCAAATGATTCAAGAACGGATTTTTTTCCCTTGAACTTTCCCGAATATAAACAGTTCCGTTGGCTCAGAACCGGAAACGGAAACGACCCCTTTCCCCCCGTTCTTTCCCCGTCGGCCCCCAAACCTTCCTTCGGAACACGAATGAGAGATTAAAAATAAAAACAAAAAAGAAAAAAAGAATAGAGAAAGAAAGAGAAAAGAGAGAGAAAAAAAGAGAAGACAGAAGAAATAAGAGAAAACAGAGAAAGCTAAAACGAGAAAAGACATAAAATGAGAAAATAGAGAAGAAAAAATGAGAAAATAGAGAAAGATAAAAACAGAGAAAAGAGAGAAGAAAAAACGAGAAAATAGAGAAAGATAAAAAGAGAAAAGAGAAGAAAAAAAACGAGAAAACAGAAAAAGATAAAAAGAGAGAGAAAAAAAGAAACAAAAACAACTAAGTCTGGTAAACGATAATTGCCTCCTGAATCAGCTGGGAATCGACCCCGCCGCCCGTGTTAATGAGCGGCGCCCACAAGACCCACGGAGGCGAGCGGGGCAGACCGGAAGCCAAATGAAATATGGAGAATGGCGGGCGGACTCGTAAGCCTTCGTCGGGCTGGGATGAAGGGCGTGCTTAGGCCAAGGAGCTATGCAGGAGTGTGGGCGGCAGGTGTGGTGCTAACGAGGGTATGTGTATGTGTATGTGGTCCATGTTGCCCGCGGGGTGTAAGGCATGGAGGGGGAAATTAGGGGAAAGAAAATTGCAGATATGGCCGGCCAGATTCGGTGCGGTCCGCGGGCGTGTGGTAAGATCTCGTTGCTAATTATCCTAATCTCAAATCGTTCGTTCACAAAGGGGAAAATCGCCTAAAGTGTTAACCTCTCGTTTCAGAGGGCCTTTCTCAACCCCCCCCCCACCCCCACCCCACCCCATGTGCATCCCGCAAACACATAACTTGCATTCCCGCCCTTCGATGACCTCATTACCGGTTCCTTTATACCGATATTACGGATATTCCGACCGGCTATTTAGCTTAATTGCTGCATTGTTCACGTATCCTCCCTTTTCCCGCTCAGCCCCCTTTCTTGCCCCAAACGCGTGCCCCAAACGACGCTTCACAGGAACACTCTTGGGTGAAATGTATCGATCGGTCTTGCTTATCTGTTTGCCCCCATTATGTGTACGAAAGTACGTGTGTGTATTTATAAAAGGAACACATTCGTCGATGCGGAAACGTGACACCTAATGGCCGTGGCAAACAAGGTGTCACGTGACGCGCCAGTGAGGTCACAGGGCAGCGCGAAACGGAAGGGAGCCGCGCCATCAGTCAGGACTCGACGCCTCCGCGCGATAAGGATGAGAACCCGCTACCTGTAAGGCCACACCTTCCAGATAACGCAGGGCTGTTCGAAGCGAGTCCACTTATCTGAGCATTTTACCTTTCTTCTATTTTTGTACGGAATTGTTCCTCTATATATAACACCTTTCTGTGTTTATAGTGAAACTCTATACATAGTGTAAGAAATACGCTTCTGTACAATTTTCTACAAACACGACCCTGCACATACAGCGCTTTATTGCACAATAAATCCTTGCACATAATGCGTTTTATTATACAATACGCTCCTCCACATACAATACTTCATATGTGCAGCGCTTTACTATACATCACGCCCCTGTACTTATAACGTTTTATTATAAAACAAGTTCCTGCACATACAGAATTCGATCATACAACACTTGCTTATACGTTTTACCTCACAACAAATCCCTGCACATCCAGCATTTTCATTCTACCGTCCCTGCATACGTGTTTTCTCATACAGGTTCTTGCACGTACAGCATATACAACGCGCCTATGCACATACAGTATTTCATTCTAACGCCCTTGCATATACAACGCGGCCTTGCACATACAATATTTTGTTCCACCATCCCTGCTTACACATTTTCCCATACAAGTCAATGCACATACAGCATTTGATCTCACAACGCGCTCCTACACATACACCATTTTAACACACAACGTCCCTGCACATGAATTGCTTTAACATACAACGGATCCCTGTACACACACACACCACTTTTTACTACACAACACTTCCCAGAGCCAACCAAAAAGTGGCCCCGTATACAACGCACTCCCCCCCCCCCCTTGCAACGGAAACCCTGCAAGCCTTGTTTACCTCCCGGGCATGCGTAGCGAACCCTTACAAATGACGACCGCCTCTATTTAGCGGCCGAGGAGCTCCAGGGACGGCGAGACACAGATTCTTAGGTCGAGATTTGCAGGGCGTGTCGCTTACCAATAATGCCGAATGGGGCAATGAAGAGCGAAAATAAAATATGATTAGGAGAGATATGACTCGCTAGTGATTGGAAAACAGCACACAGCTACTTCACAAGCCAATTACCTACCCATCTGCGCAGTGGTGGGGCATGCCTTCATCTTGACCGTGCATTAATGGTTAGCAACTGATCGGGCAGCAGAGGAAGCGAACAAGGAGAGGTAGAAGGAGGGGGAGGGAAGGGCTAGCGGGAAGGGAGAATGAAGAAAGATGGGGGAGGGAGAGAGGAAGGGGGAAGTTAGGGAAGGAGGGAGGGAGGTGGAGGAAAAGGAAAACGGAGGGGGTTGAAAAGGGGTAGAAAGAAAATAAATTTGGTGAAACCAGGAGGCGGAGGAAAATATGAAAAGACGATGATCCAGGCGAGAAATGAGAAGAAAGGAGGAGGAGAAAAGGTAGGGAAAGAGAGAGACAGAAAAAAGAGAGAGGAGCAGAAAAAAAAACAAGACTACCAACGAAAACGAGAGATGGACAATGAGAATAAGAAAAAAGACGAACGAAAAAGACAAGAATAGGACAAGAAAAAAAGACAAGAAAAGCCGAGACGGACAGCTGACCACGGACGCCAACCGCAACCAATCGCCTCTTTACCTGCTTTGCATTAACACCTCCGAAGGCCGGCCATCCTTACCTGAGAAAAGAAACAAGAAAAAACACATTATTACTACCCTCTACACTCCGCTCACAATCAACTACACTCCACGCCCGAAAAGAGTACAATAATATAATCAATTCCCGAGCCCCGAATGCGGTTGGCATCCCCCCCCTGCCCCCCCCCCCCCCCCACGAGACGAGAGGAGGCGACAACCAGCTGTTTCTGTTCGCTCGTCATGTACTCCTTGCGTCTCGTCGGATTTTTTTCTTTTTTTGAGGGGGGGAGGGGGTGGTCCTATACCACCCACCCCTACCCATGCCCCTTCCCCTCCTCCTATCTTAGGCCACGTAACTGTCTCGAGCACCCCCTCTACCGCTACCCTATACAGCGCTAGCAACCCTACTAGAAAATGACAGGGTAGAAATCAAGATTAAATTTATGTTAAACTTATGCCTCCTCCTTGTCATCTTGTGCATTAACACTAGAAATGAATGACTAATAAAAAATAATCAGACACACAAATGAACAGATAAACCAATGACTTAATATAAACAAACAACTAAAAAATATAACCATATACCCATACATCACAACAAAAAATCTACTTGAATATAGAATGTTGCACATAGTGGGATTTCCTCTTACTATACCAAAAGGTAAGAAGAAAAACGTTCGTAACCCTGCATATTCACGCCCCAACTTCGGGACTTGGCTCCTCCCAGTACCCGGTTTAGTCAAAGATTAAACAAATCGAAAAAAATATATAATAATAAAAAATAAAAAATAAAAAAGGAAAAAAAATAAAAATCTAAATAATATAAAAATTAAAAGAAGAAATAACAAAAAAAAAGAAAAATGAGAAAAATGAACAAAAATATAAGAAAAATCAAGAAAAAATGAAACAAAAATAAAAGAAAAATTAGAAAAAAACAAAAATAAAATAAATGAAAAGAGGCGAAACAAGAAGCAGCTTAGGGAAACGAAAAGAAAAAAAAAAGATACAGGGAAAAAGGTGGGAGGAAGACGATGACGTATGGGAGACAGCTGCTATAGAAGAATTCGAATATATATAGGGGCCGAATTCCCCCCGAGCTGAGATCTCGTTTGATCTGCTGAAGTGACTACGCAAGGTACTACGGCTACAAGGATGACGAGGTGTTCCGAAATAGCGTCAAGAGCGGCCGCCCATATCGCCATTTCTCTCTTAATCTGTTCCTTTATTTCTCTCTTACGTTATTTTTTTGGGGGGCTTTCTTTTCTTTTGAGTCTGATTCTTTTATTTTTTTCATTTCATTTTTTTGGGGGGGAGGGGATGGGGGGGTAATTTTTCCTTTTTCTTTTCGTGCTTTGTTCTTTCTCTTTTTTCGATGTTTTAATTCTTCCCTTTCCCCTTCGCAATCAATCCGAGTCTACTCCGTACTTCCACCATTCTTCTCATCTTTATTTATCTCCTCTCTCTTATCTCCTCCTCCTCCTCCATCTTCCCCCCTCCCCTCCCCCTCCTCCCCCCATCTCAGCGACGCCCCCCTGAGGACAGAGATGGCCCAGCTCTTTCTCTCCGCTTGGCCATAACTCCTCATTTATCGAGGTCGCTTCAGGTGAGAACCATTATGCGTTCCTGTTGTAGATAATTCAGCTGAGCCGGCGCGGGAGGGGGGTGGGGTGGAGGGGGAGGGGAGGGGGCGTAGTGACATAAGCTCTCTCTCTCTCTCTCTCTCTCTTCTCTCTCTCTTCTCTCTCTCTTCTCTCTCTCTTTTCTCTCTTTTCTTCTCTCTCTTTTCTTCTCTCTCTTTTCTTCTCTCTCTTTTCTTCTCTCTCTTTTCTTCTCTCTCTTTTCTTCTCTCTTTTCTTCTCTCTCTTTTCTTCTCTCTCTTTTCTTCTCTCTCTTTTCTTCTCTCTTTCTTCTCTCTCTTTTCTTCTCTTTTTCTTTCTTTCTCTTTTGCTCTCTTTATCTTTTCCCTTTTCCCTCTCTACCTGTCTCCATTTCCCTTTCCCCTTCATCTCCCCTCTACCTCTCTGCCCACCTCTCTATATCTCCCTCTCCCTCTCTTTCCCATTATCTCCCTTCCCCACTCTCTCCCTCCTCTCCCTTTCCGATTCTCTCCCTTCCCCACTCTCTGCCTACCTACCTCCCTCCCCCACTCTCTCCCTTCCTACCTCCCTCCCCCACTCTCTCCCTCTCTACCTCCCTCCACCCCCCAACGTACATTTCTCAGCGGAAGTACAAGGATGACAAGGGTGACATCTTTAGTGCTGAGGGAAGAGTACTCTCACTGCCTTTTTTTTAATAACTAATAATAGAAGTTTAAGTATGTCAGCGGGTACGAGCCACGGACGCCTAAGCGCACGGCAGCAACACGTGCATAAACTACTATTGTACCGTCTCGTAACAGTCATGAGCACCTGCAAACTACCAGCTGTAGATATATATTTTTTTGTGTGTGTTTTTTTTCTCTCTCTCAAGGAAGACGCTTATAAATGTACTCGCTCATCCACGAAAGGATTTTTCTCTCCCCCGCACACAGACCCTGAACGTATTCTCGTTTTACCCTCACGCTTAGGCACTCACTCAAAAACGCACAGGCACACAAGACTTAGGCGCGCACAGACAGACAGACAGACAGACAGACAGACAACACAGACCCAGATACACACACACAATAAACAAACAAACAAAAAACAAGATATAAACATAAAATATAAAAACAAAACAAGAACGAAACATAAGATATAAAGAAACAAGAATACAAACAAAAAACAAACAAACAAGAAATAAGAAATAAGAACCACACAAACAAACAAACAAACAAACAAAAACCAAATAAACAAACACGACACGACCTTCCCGACCACTCCCCCCCCTCCCCCCCTCCCCCTGTCCCGGAAAGAGAGGTCCTAGAGGAGGATTTCTCACTCGGAAATACCTGCGGGTTAAGGAACCTCCGGCAAGGCAACCTCAATCCTGCTGCCACGTGACTCATCGTCATGACTCAAAATAGGTCATATCGAGGGTCTATGATTGATGAAAAAATGGATTTCGCATTTGCAAAAAGATGAGGGAGAGGGAGAGGGAGAGGGAGAGGGAGAGGGAGAGAGAGAGAGAGAGAGAGAGAGAGAGAGAGAGAGAGAGAGAGAGAGAGAGAGAGAGAGAGAGAGAGAGAGAAAGAGAGAGAGAGAGAGAGAGAGAGAGAGAGAGAGAGAGAGAGAGAGAGAGAGAGAGAGAGAGAGAGAGAGAGAGAGAGAGAGAGAGAGAGAGAGAAGAGGAGGGAGAGAGGAGAGAGAGAGAGAGAGAGAGAGAGAGAGAGAGAGAGAGAGAGAGAGAGAGAGAGAGAGAGAGAGAGAGAGAGAGAGAGAGAGAGAGAGAGAGAGAGAGAGAGAGAGAGAGAGAGAGAGAGAGAGAGAGAGAGAGAGAGAGAGAGAGAGAGAGAGAGAGAGAGAGAGAAAGAAAGAAAAAAATCGAACGAAAAAATAGAAAACAAAAATCGAAAGATAAAAAAAGGAAAAAACTCGCATAAAAAATGAAAAAAATAAATAAAACGAGAAAGAGAAAGAGAGAGAGCAATGGCGCAACGATAATTTTCTCCGCCTCACCCCTCCTCCTCCTCCCCCTCCCCCTCCTCCCTCCCCCCGGACCTGCCCTCCATCGCCCTCCTATAGACTCCAAGACTAATTAAATTCGACGCGACGCCAGCGAGTTGCGTCATTGCGTGATTCGACACCCGCGGGGGGAGGAGACTCATCACCCGGGGAAGAGACGGCTGTTCGTCTTGCGAGGGGGAGGAGGAGGAGGAGGAGGAGGAGCAGGGGAAGAGGGGGAGGAGGAGGAGGAGGGGGAGGAGGAGAAGAAGAAGAAGAAGAAAAAAAAGGAGGAGGAGGGGAAGGAGGAGTACGAGGAGGGGGTGCAGGTGGGGGAGGAGGAGGAGGAAAGACCGAAAGAGAAGAGAGGAAGCAAAAAGAAAAAGAAAGAGAGGAGACTCCGCCGATCTGGAAGGGAAGGCCCCGCGCCAGCCGATCCATCTCGCTCGCCCTGAAGAGCCTCAGCCGCCCAGCCCGGGCGCGCCAGGACTCGCTCGCTCGCTAAATGGGGCTGTCCGAAGGATGGTCCTGGGGAGGGAGGGGAGTGGGGTGTATGGGGGGATGGGGGGAGTGGGGTGTAGGGGGGGAGTGGTGTGTGGGGGGGGGGGGTGGGGTGTAGGGGAAGTGTGGGGTGTAGGGGGAGTGTGGGGTGTACGGGGTGGGAGTGGGGTTGGGGTGTATGGGGGGAGTGGGGTGTACGGGGGAGTGTGGGGTGTGCGGGGGGGGTGTATGGGGGGAGTGGGGTGTAGGGGGAGTGTGGGGTGGGGGGGAGTGTGGGGTGTATAGGGGACTGGGGTTGGGGGAGTATGGGGTTAACGGCGGAATGTGGTATACGGGGGCGTGGGGTGTGCGGGGCAGTGGGGTGTATGGGGGAGTGTGGGTAGGGGTGGAGAGTGGGGTACGGGTGGGAAGTGTGGGGTGTGTGAGCGTGCGTGTGAAAAAAGGAGCGTGTCTGTGAGAGGTAGTGAGTTATGGAGTTAACAAACGCGCA
>NC_091568.1:14393242-14406533 GCF_042767895.1 Penaeus vannamei
CAAGCACAGCGCGACACTCCAACCGCCTGCTTATCTTCCCCGCTCGCTCGACGGCACGGGGAACAGGGGGAGGGGGAGGGGAGGGGACGGGAGATGGGGAAGAGGGGAACGGAGAGAAGGGAAGATGGGGAAGAGGGGAAGGGGAACGGAGAGAAGGGAAGATGGGGAAGAGGGGAACGGATAGAAGGGGAAGATGGGGAGGGAGATGGGGAAGAGGGGAACGGAGAAGGGAAGATGGAGGGAGATGAGGAACAGGAGAACGGAGAGAAGGGAAGATGGGCCCAGGGAGATGGGGAACAGGGGAACGGAGAAGGAAGACAGGGAGGGAATATGGGGAACAGGGGAACGGAGAGAAGGAAGATGAGACAGGGAGGAAGATGGGGAAACAGGGGAACGGAGAGGAAGGGAAGATGGGTAGGAGATGAGGAACAGGAGAACGGAGAGAAGGGAAGATGGGCAGGGAGATGGGGAACAGGGGGAACGGAGAGAAGGGAAGACGGGAGGGAATATGGGGAACAGGGGGAACGGAGAGAAGGGAAGACAGGGAGGAAGATGGGGAACAGGGGAACGGAGAGAAGGGAAGATGGGGAGGGGAGATGGGGAAGAGGGGAACGGAGAGAGGAAGGAAAGATGGGGAGGAGATGGGGAAGAGAAAATGGGGAACGGAGAGAAGGGAAGATGGGGAAGAGGGAGATGGGGAAATGGAGAGAAGGGAAGATGGGGAAGAGGAGGGAGAGAGAGTGGGAGGGGGACGTGGGTGTTGGGGGGAAGAGGGGAGAGAGAGAAGGGGAGGGGGACGGGAAGAGTTGGGGAGAGAAGGAGGGGTGGAGAGACAAAGCTGGGGAAGAGGGGAACGGGTGTTAGGGAAGATGGGGAAGGAAGGGGGGAAGGAGAATGGGGAAGAAGGGGAGAGAGAAGGGAGGACGGTGAGAGGGTGAAGGGAACGGAGAGAAGGGAAGACAGGGGAGGGGGCTAAAGAAAGGAGAGAGAAGGAGAAGGGAGAAGACAAGAAGGAAAGGAAAAAAAGATAGAGGAGGGGGAGGGGGAGAAGACAGAGACAGATGGAAAGACAAGTTTAAAATGCAAAAGAGAAAAAAATACTAAAAAAATGCATTAGAGGAAGAGTGGTACGAAAGAAAGGGAGAGAAAAAACGAGCAAATAATACAAGAAAGATTAAGGATGCAATGGGAGGGGAAATAAAAGTAAAAACCACAAAAAATATACAGATTACACATTGCAATAAAAACTAAAAATAATAAAATCAAAAAGACAATGAAAAATATTTCCTAAGAAACAATAATCAGAAAGTGGGAAAAATCAATAAATTTAGAAATGACACAAAGACGAAGAAAATATGTGGAAAAAGTAAAAGAAGAGCGAATGAAGTCGTCAACAAGGGAGAAAGCAATGAAAAAAAGAATGGTGACATGGGAAGTATGCAAAAAATGGAAGGGTGTGTACAAAACATGAGAAGAATGAGGGGAAACAGAAAAAGGAGATGGGTGAGTATTAAGGAAGAAAAAATTATGAAGAAGAAAAAAATAAAAAGAAAAAGAATGATGAAAGAAGAGGAGGAAGAAAAAGAGGAAGAAACGAAGATGAAAAGGAGGAGGAGGAGGAAAAGGAGGTAAGGGAGAAGAAGGAGGAGGAGGAGGAAAAAGGAGATGGAGGAAAGAGTGAGAACAAGGAGGAGGAAGAAGAAGAAAAAAGAAAGCAGAAGGAAAACAAACGAGGTGATTAGGGCAAAGGAAGGGGGCCGGGGTAAATAAGTGCGAACAGGAAGGGAAGGAAAATGACAAGAGAGTTCCGAAATGAGACAAAAATGCGAAAGAACGACAGAAAAACAATGGAAGTAAAAAACTCAATAAACGAGGGAAGTTTCGGGGGGGAAGGATTAAAGGGATAAACAGGAAGTGACATAAAATTGGAACATTTACGAAGAAAGGAAAAAAACACACACACACAGACCACGAGTCATATACACATGTATGTTTTTTCTTGCGTGAGGCATAACGGCAAACGGTCGTCAGATTTTTGGATGACGTGAGAAGAATGTGTGTGTGCCGGGAGGGGGGGTATATGTATGTTACGTGTGTGTGTGCGTTTATGTGCGTGCGCTTCTGGGCGCGTGTGCGTGCGTGTGTCCGTGTGCGTGCGTGTGTCCGTGTGCGTGCGTGTGTCCGTGTGAGTGCGTGTGTCCGTGTGAGTGCGTGTGTCCGTGTGAGTGTGTGTGTCCGTGTGAGTGCGTGTGTCCGTGTGAGTGTGTGTGTCCGTGTGAGTGCGTGTGTCCGTGTGCGTGCGTGTGTACGTAGATCAATGAATGTATGTATATGTACATACCCCAATGTACGTATGTATATGTACGTAGACCTATGTATGTATGTATATGTACTTACACCTATGCATGTATGTATATATATATATATATATATATATATATATATATATATATATATATATATATATATATATATATATATATATATATATATATATATATATATATATATATATATATATATATATATATATATATATATATATATATATATATATATCACATAAACCTACATGCAAGTAAAGATTGCGTGTGTCGATATAACCTGCCTACATTACTTCCCAGAAAAGGGCCATCCATTATAGAAAAAAAAAAACTACACCTCGCACAACCGTCCATTAAACAAAAACTATCATAACAGGACATCGAAACAACCCCCCCCCCCCCATCTGGAGCCGCGAATCAGCTGACTGGCGGCCAATTACCCCCGACCTCCGCGAGGGCTGACCGGAACCACACGCCGTATTTCTCGAGAGATGTTCCCCGACTTCTGCTCTTGCGGGGCTCGGATGCTGGCGCCCGCTTCCGTCTCTCTCTTGCTCTGTCTTTCTCTCTCTCTCTCTCTTGCTCTCTCTCTCTCTCTCTCTCTCTCTTGCTCTCTCTCTCTCTCTCTCTCTCTCTCTCTCTCTCTCTCTCTCTCTCTCTCTCTCTGTCTTTCTCTCTTTCTGTTCTCTTCTGTCTGTCTGTCTGTCTGTTCTTTCTGTTCTTTCTTTTTCTTTCTGTTCTGTTCTGTTCTTTCTTCTTCTCTCTTCTCTCTTCTCTCTTCTTCTCTCTCTCTCTCTCTCTCTCTGCACATACAATAGCAATAAACAAATAAATGTAAAATATAAACATAAAAATGTCAATAATCATGCAAAAAATAAACATACAAAGGTCAACAAACAACTGCATAAACAAACACGAAGGTGCCAACGAACAAGTAAATAATCAAACAAAAAATAGAGCAAGAAAATCACACACCAGAGGGAACCTAGCCGCATTGTTCGAACTTTAAATCATCTCATCAAATTGATCCGAGTAATCGAGATGCTCACCCAGATGCTGCTCTTCTGATGTGACGTTCTAGAAATTTCTCCATGACGCTAACCGTTTGATTACACGTTCAGGTAATTTGCTCAAGATGCTACCGCTCTGATTAGACGTTCTGGAAATTTCTTCAAGATGCTACCCCTCTGATTAGACGTTCTGGAAATTTCTTAAGGATGCTTCTGATTAGACGTTCTAGAAATTTCTTCATGACGCTACCCGTTTGATTAGACGTTCTGGAAATTTCTTCATGACGCTACCCGTTTGATTAGACGTTCTAGAAATTTCTTCAAGATGCTACACCTCTGATTAGTCGTTCTGGAAATTTCTTCATGACGCTACCCGTTTGATTAGACTTCCAGGTAATTTGCTTAAGACACTACCCCTCTCATTAGACGTTCTGGAGATTTCTTCAAGATGCTACCCCTCTGATTAGACGTTTTAGAAATTTGATCAAAATGTTGCCCGTCTGGAAATTTGCTCAAGATGCTACCCCTCTGATTAGACGTTCTAGAAATTTATTCAAGATGCTACCCTTCTGATTAGACGTTCTGGAAATTTCTTCAAGAAGCACACACACACAACCAGGCGCGATGCATGGCGTGGATCCCCAGCCTATTCGCACTGCATCTTGAGTCGCGAATCAGGAGAGTTTAAAGAAAAGTTGGAACGTCGCTCTCGAGGTTAAGACAAAGACTATCAAAGCATGAGTTACTCCCCTCATAAAAGAGAGAAAAAAATAATCTTCTTTTGTCTCCGCACAGAAAATGACGACGTTGACGGCATACCGGAACCCTGCCTGTCGAAAGCTACGGAATCTTCTAGAAATGACCGTCCGTCCTCTGCGTTCTCTTCATTTTCCTTTCTTTTTTTTCTTCTCCTTCCCACTTTCTCTTCCCCGTCCCGTTCCCCTCTTTAATCTTCCTCTCCATCTCTCCTCCCCTTCCCCTTCCTTCTTCCTCTCCCTCCTCGTCCCTCTTCCCTTTCCCCTCCCCCTTCCCTCCCTCCCCAGTTCCCCTCTCCCCTTTATCTTTCGTACCCACCCCCTTCCTCCTCCTGCCCCCTCCCCTCCTCCCATCACCCCTTCCCCCTCCCCCTTCCTCCTCCTGCCCCCTACTCCCCTCCTCTCCCCCCTCCCCCCACCTTAAATCCCCGTCTCCCCTCACACACCAAGACCCACAGTCTGTCTCAACCACAGTCATCTCCACAACGCCTTCCTTCCTCTCAGTCCTACATTCAACACGCGCTCAATCCCCCACCCTCACCCTCTCCCCCACCCTCACCCTCACTCTCTCCCTCTCTCTCCTCTCTCCCTCTCCCCCACCCTCACCCTAACTCTCTACCTCCTCTCTCTCCCTCTCCCCCACCCTCACCCTCACTCTCTCCCTCTCTCTCTCCCTCTCCCCACCCTCACCTAATTCTCTCCCTCTCTCTCTCCCTCTCCCCCACCCTCACCCTAACTCTCTCCCTCTCCCCCATCTCACCCTCTCCCCACCCTCACTCTCTCCCCTTCTCCTTCTCCCTCTCTCCCCACCCTCACCCTCACTCTCTCCCCCCCCCTCACCCTCACTCTCTCCCCCCCCCTCACCCTCACTCTCTCCCCCACCCTCACCCTCACTCTCTCTCTCTCTCCCACCCTCATGCCGATCCTCACCCCTCACTTCGCCGAATGTACAGCCCCAACCCCTTCCCTCTCCTCTCCTCCCTTCTCCCTCCCCCAACAACCAACGACCCCACCTGAACCCCTCCTTCTCCTCTTCCTTTCTTTTTTCAGATTCCTAAGGTATCCTAAGCGAAATAGGAGCAACGAGAAAGTGAGAAGGAGAAGAAGGGGAAAGGGGAGAGGAGGGAGAGGAGGGGGAGGAGGAAAGGGAGAGGGACGGGGAGAGGGAGAGGGAGAGGGAGAAAAAGAAAGAGGGAGAAAAAGAAAGAGAGAGAAAAAGAAAGAGAGAGAGAAAAAGAGAGAGAGAGAGAAAAAGAGAGAGAAAAAAAAGAGAGAGAGAGAAAAAAAAGAGAGAGAGAAAAAGAGAGAAAAGAGAGAAAGAGAAAGAGAAAGAGAGAGAGAGAGAGAGAGAGAGAGAGAGAGAGAGAGAGAGAGAGAGAGAGAGAGAGAGAGAGAGAGAGAGAGAGAGAGAGAGAGAGAGAGAGAGAGAGAGAGAGAGAGAGAGAGAGAGAGAGAGAGAGAGAGAGAGAGAGAGAGAGAGAGAGAGAGAGAGAGAGAGAGAGGGGGAGATGGACAAAAAGAAAAAGAGAGAGAGAGAGAGAGAGAGAGAGAGAGAGAGAGAGAGAGAGAGAGAGAGAGAGAGAGAGAGAGAGAGAGAGAGAGGAAGAAAAAAAGAGAAAAGAAAGAGAATGGGGGAAACGAAGAGAATGAACGTGAAAGAGAGAAGTGACAGAGAAAGGAAGAGACGGACGGAAAGTCCCTCAGCACGAAGTCTAAAGTCTAAAAGTTACGAGCAATCTGTCCAAACCGGGAGCTCGACTCAACTCGACCCGACGACGACCTCCGACCCCAGCAGCGGGAAAGCCAAGCCGGGAAAAGCCAAGCCAGGAAACCAAACCGGGAAAAGCCAAGCCAGGAAACCAAACCGGGAAAAGCCAAGCCAGGAAACCAAGCCGGGAAAAGCTAAGCCAGGAAACCAAACCGGGAAAAGCCAAGCCAGGAAACCAAACCGGGAAAAGCCAAACCAGGAAACCAAGCCGGGAAAAGCTAAGCCAGGAAACCAAACCGGGAAAAGCCAAACCAGGAAACCAAGCCGGGAAAAGCTAAGCCAGGAAACCAAACCGGGAAAAGCCAAGCCAGGAAACCAAACCTGGAAAAGCCAAACCAGGAAACCAAGCCGGGAAAAGCTAAGCCAGGAAACCAAACCGGGAAAAGCCAAGCCAGGAAACCAAACCTGGAAAAGCCAAGCCAGGAAACCTAACCGGGAAAGCCAAGCCAGGAAACCTAACCGGGAAAAGCCAAGCCAGGAAACCCAAGCCTGGAATCCCAAGCCAGGGAAATCAAGCCGGAACGGCCAAGCCAAAAGCAAGCAGTGGCGATTTTGCGAAGGAGAGAGGCGACTGCAGTAAGAGCGGTCTTGCCTGAACGCAGCCCTTGACGAGGCGGCGACGGGAGCGCGAAGGTAATCCCGTTACCGGTTACCGCACAAAATACCTCCCGACGGACTAACGACCTGGGAGCGAGATAAGTGTTCCTGGTTTCCGCCGACTTCCGAAGGCGGCGCGAGAGAGAATGCATGCCTGCTTCTGGACGCCTCGGTGGCCCCTGCCACTGTCAAGGCGACTCTGGCTTTCCTTTCTCTCTCTCTCTTCTGTTCTTTTCCCATTCTTCCTATTCCTTCTTATCTCACTCCTGCTCTTGCTCTCACTCCTGTTCCTACTCGAGCTCCTACTCCTACTCCTTGCCCTTTCTCCTTCTTCGATAGCCGATCCCCCCCACCCAACCCTGAGCTTAAAGGAGGACAAGAAGCAAGCAGCTCCTAATCCTACCCCTACCCCTACTCCTACTCCTACTCCTACTCCTTTCCCCTCCTTCGATTCCCCTCCCACGCCTGAGCTTGAAGGAGGACAAGAAACTAGCAGCTCCTAATCCTACCCCTACCCCTACCCCTACTCCTACTCCTACTCCTTCCCCTTTCCCCTCCTTCGATTCCCCTCCCAGGCCTGAGCTTGAAGGAGGACAAGAAGCAAGCGGCGCAAGCAGGGCTGATGAAGCAACGCAACTTAATTAGCAGCAGCTCCAGCGCAGAGCCTACGCTGGGTAAACACGTCTTTGAGAGGCGAGGCTACGGCTCGAGAAGACTCGGTGACGTGATCGACCGAGCTGGGGTAAGAGGGGGGAAGGGGTGGGGAGGGGAAGGAGGAATGGGGAGGAGGGAGGAGGGGAAGGGGAGGAGGGGGGAAGGGGTGGGAAGGGGAAGAGGGGGAAGGGTGGGAAGGGGAAGGAGGAGAGAGGGGAGGAGGTGGGAGGTGAAGGGGGAAGGGGAAGGGGTGGGGAGGGGAAGGAGGAGAGGGAGGAGGTGGGAGTGAAGGGGGAAGGGGAAGGGGAAGGGGTGGGGATGGGAAGGATTGAAGGAGGAGGGAGGGGGAAAGGTATGGGGATGGGAAGGGGAAGGGGAAAGAGATGGAACGGGGGAGGGAAGGGAACTCGTTTTAAAAAAAATAAGTAGAGAAAGGGAGAAAGCGGAAAGGAGGAGGAGGAGGAGGAGGAGAAGAAGGAGAGGGAGGAGGAGAATGGGAAGAGGGCGAAGAAGAAATAGCAAAGAACAAGAAAGAAAAAGGCAAGGAGCGGGCAGGGGCGAGGGCGACCACCGAAAGGCTCGACCCCCCCCCCCCCGTACACCGACACAGCCCTAACGAGAGACGAAGGAAAACACAAGCAAAAGGGAAAAAAAAAAGAAAAAGGGGGCGGGGGTTGAGAGTGAAGCATCAATCGACCCAAAACCGCGAGTTAAGAAGCGAGAGAGTACCCGCGGGTGAGAGGAACCCGCAGAGAAGAGAAGAGAAGAGGCGAGGTGAGGAGACAGCGAGGAGACGACGAGGAGACGACGAGCCCGCACCTGCGACCCATGAAAAGCCCGGCCAAAAGACAAGGCCATTTTCCACGTCACTCCGCGCGCACAAAGGCCAGCGCGGGAGGGAAAACGCGAGAGTAAATACGGCGTTTTGTAGCGAGTATTCAGCCGCCGGAGATCACGGTTATATCACACGCGGCGCTGAAAGGAATGTGGGTGACGCCCGCATGGCCAGGAAGGGCGGGGGGGGGGGGGGGAGCAACAAGCTGCAACGCTGCGAGACAAACTTGTACATAAATGTACGTGAAAACTTACGAATGTACGCGAATTTCTCTTTATCTACTCACACACACACACACACACACACACACACATACATCCCTACATACAAATAGGCTACATATTTAAATATACACATACATACACATATATGTATACAAATATACATATATGCATGTATACACACATACACAGACAAGGCCAAACGCATATCCACACTGGTCACGCGCGCGATCGTTTGAGCGCTTGTAAACTCAGCACACGATACACACGCCTAAATGAAACTTAAGAGAGACGTACCCAACCGGGAGCAAAAAATACACGAAAGTTAAGGCCGGAAGAGCGAAGCGAAGGAGGCGAGGGAGGGCGGTGGGCGGTGGGCGGCGCTGTGCTGGGCGTGAGGGGCCGCGGGCGTGGACTGGAAAAATATTAAACGACTTCCGTAACTTTTGTCCACGAGTCAAAGAAAAAATGCGAACCTTGATTGACACCGATGGTATGTGCATTACCGGATCCTGTGGATAACTGATAAGAGATGTCACTATCACCGATTTCAGGAAGAAAGTATTGATCCGTCGAAACGTGAACGATTAAGAAAAAAAGCGCAATCGTAATAATAATAACATCAAGCAATTCCATTTTGTTAACGAAGAACACGAATCATCATCATCTAGCTCATCCCGCGAGGCAGTTTCTCGGAAGGGCCGCAAGATGGCACTGTCTCGATAGCTGCACTTTCCCAAGGCAATCGTAAGACCACTCAACTATCGCTATATTTCAGAAACACATTCATTTCTTGTGTACTGAGCCAGCCATACTATTACCGCTTTATTATTCCTCTGTTCGCCCTTTTTTAGCTCCGTCCACCTTCCCTCGTGTCCCCAAACACTCCCCCTCCCGACCCCCCCTTCAATCCTTTCTACCTTCGCGGTTTCATGTCAATTATTTGCAAGCTTTTTGGGGCGCGATTTACGGTACTGTCTTCCTCCTTGATTTTATATATTTCACGGGCGATCGATAACGCCAGGGTAGAGAAACACTTCACCTACACCCTCTCGACCCGTCAATCTCTCCCACACACCCCTCCCCCCCTTAACCAGGTAACCACCGTCTCCCCTTCTCCACTTTTCTCTGCTCCCTCAACCCCTCTTCCCCCTACCCTTCTCCCTCTTAACCACTCTCCCTCCCCATCAACCCCTCTCTCCCCACCCTTCCCTCGACCTGTCAACCCCTTTCTCCCACACTCTTCTCCCCCTTAACCACTCTCTGTACCCCACCCTTCCCTTCCCCCTCAACCCCTCTCTCTCCCTTACCCTTCCACTCTTCCCTCAACCCTTCCCCCCCCCCCACCGTTCTCTTCCTTTCCCCTCAACCCGTCAAACCTCTTCTCCCTTTCCTCCTTCCCTTCCCCTTCCCCTCCTTTCTCCTTCCTTCCCCTCCTTTCTTCCTTCATTTCCTCCTTTCGCTTCCCCCCCTTTCTTCCTTCCTTCCTTAATTTCCTTCTTTCCCTTCCCCTCCTTTCTTCCTTCATTTCCTCCTCTCCCTTCCCCTCCTTTCTTCCTTCCTTTCCTCCTTTCCCTTCCTCTCCTCCCCCCCTCTCAGATAAGTGGTAACTACGCGACTAATAATTACAAGCCGGGGCGACACGCAAGTACGCGGGGCCAGACACGCGTCGGGCGAGAGACAGACAGACAGACAGACACACATCGTATATATAAGAACAAATACAGAAGGACTGGGAATTTAATAATGCAAGCACCATTAGAATAAAAAAAAAAAAAAAAAAAAAAAAAAAAAATATATATATATATATATATATATATATATATATATATATATATATATATATATATATATATATATAAGAAAGTAGAAGTGTCTTTTAAAGTTAAGTCAAAATTCTCAAAATAAATAAATAAATAGGTAGAAAGTATTCTAAAAAAAGAACTATAAACTGAATTGGAGATTCTAAAAACGAGAAGAAAATATACAAAAATAAACAGCCATTAAATAAAAAGGATTACAAACTGAAGTCGAGATTCACAAAAAAAGAAGAAAATATACAAAAAATAACTAGGCAGAAACTATTTCAAATAACGATTTTAGAGTGAAGTCGAGATTCTCAAAAGAGAAGAAAATATACAAAAATACTAAATAGGCAGAGAGTATTTCAAATGAAACGGATTTTGGAGCGAAGTCGAGATTCTCAAAAACAATGGGCGACGTATTTTCCACACAACGAAATCCTATTTTTCCCCAATCAGCCTCAGACAAGCCAGCTTTTGTTGCACGGCCCAAATTGCAAAACGAAAAGAGGACACGGAACTCCGGCGGCTGAACAACAAAAACAAAGAAAATAAAAACATTTTTTCCGCCCCGACTGTCTTTTGTCAATGATTTGCTTTGATATTTTCGACGAACGAGTGACGCCGCATTAGGACAACATAATGTTATCACTTTACCATAATAATGACGAATATCAACTCGCAAAATACTGACGAATATTGCAAAGAAATACCGACACCTATTACCTACCGTGTTTGTTCACACTGGTCAAAAACAAAACAAAACAAAAAACTCAAAAGCTACGAAGCGCGGTCAGTCCATAGCCCAAACTCACATCAAGCTTGTTATTTATACATTTTAAACCTTTGATTTGAAAAAAGGGGTAGAGCGTTCATGGTGGTAAAGTCCACTGTCCATTTATCTTTACACTTTTCATGCCCTGTATATCAACAAAGCGTTATTTATTGCAACAAAGTCCTATTTATCGCAATTAAAATGGTGGGTTGCAGGCTTCCGTTTCCGTGCAGCGAAGCAATCAACCCGTTCTTTCGCCTTAAATGATTCATACGGTGGTACAATTTTTGCAACCCCGAGCACTCCCCCTGAAATTTAGCGTGAGACAAGTACAGCTGTTAAATAAAAAACACTTTCCAGTCTTTAATTCCATGCAGTACATTGTCCGCGTCTTTTAAAAACCCCGTACTTTCCGGTCTGTAATTCTGGATGGTACACTGTCGGCGTCCTTCATTAACCCCAACAAACTAGGCGCGGGGTTAAGATTATGCAGACGGGCTAGGCGCGGCGGTTAGGCTATACGGATAAGCTATGCAAGGTACAAGATTTAGCCCTACCTCAGTGCAAAGGTTAGGTTAACCCAGGAGCAGACGCTAGGCTAAGCAAGCTATAAAGAAAAGACAATGCTAGGTACAAGATTTAGCCCTGCCTAAGTGCAAAGGTCAGGCTAACCCAGAAACAGACATCATAGGCTAACTACAAAGTAAAGGCTAGTCTAGGTACAAGACCTAGGCCTACCGACGCGCTAAGGTTAAGCCAAGATCCGGCGCGGAGGTCGTTCAGCCATGCAAGACGCCCGCCTTCCCTCGCCAAGGAAATTCTCTCATCTGCACACGTGTGACCGGGAGCTTTGGCGCATGAGCGTAAACGGATAAGGTTTCTTGTTACCGCATCCGGCCCCTTAACCTTCATGGCGTCCGTAACCCGGAGATAAGTAGGTATAAACCTCGGAAGACTTTTAACTGCAGACTTACGTTGTCTGTATGGCTATTACAGATATATGTATTGTGTGTGTCTATGATGAAAAAGGCAGAAGGTGAGTGCGAGAAAGTGAGAGTGAGAAAGTACAAGTGTGTGTGTGTGTGTGTGTGTGTGTGTGTGTGTGTGTGTGTGTGTGTGTGTGTGTGTGTGTGTGTGTGTGTGTGTGTGTGTATGTGTGTGTGTGTGTGAGTGAGTGAGTGGTGAGTGAGTGGTGAGTGGTGAGTGAGTGAGTGGTGAGAGAGAGAGAGAGAGAGAGAGAGAGAGAGAGAGAGAGAGAGAGAGAGAGAGAGAGAGAGAGAGAGAGTACGAATGCGAGTAAGAGAATGATAAAGCGTGAGTGAGTGTGAGTGTGAGAGTAAGAGTGAGAGTGAGAGTAATAGAGAGACAGAGACAGACAGATATTGAGAGAGACACAGACAGACAGACATAGACAGAGAGAGACATAGACAAAGAGCGAGACAGGCAAACAGATTCAGACCAAGACAGCTCCAGCCATCTCCAGCCCATCACAGAACGTGACAAATAGCCCCAAGAGCGAAAAAATATCCTGTTTATACTCCCTTCCCGGCGTCTGTCTCGTGGAGCTGTCGTCGGTAACCCAAGCCGGCCCTCAACCACGTGCCGAGCTCGGAGTTCGCCGCATGCCATCGTTTCAAGTTTCAGAAACAATGCCACTGTAGTTGCTGTAATTGTTGCTGTTTTTAATTGTCCCGCGGTTCGTACAGCCTGCGGGGCGTTATCGTGGTTGCTGGAGTGTGTTGCAAGGTGCGGCGCCCTGCACAGCCCGTGATTAAGCTGTAAATTATCATGACTAATCCAGCTCTGCGCCTCGCCACCTGTGCAGACCATCGGGTGCGGTTCGGGTCAGGGGATTCGAACCGACGCAACCACGAGTCGTCACAAGGCGCTGGTGGTCGTGGCGAGGAATAGGACATGGTGTTGGTAGTGGGCGTGCAACAAGAGATAGTTATCTGGGGGTCGTGGCAAGCAATAAGGCATTTTAAGCCAGTGGTCGTGGTGTAAATAAGACATACTTAGCTGGTGGTCGTGGCGTGCAAGAAGTCATGATGAAGAGAGGAAAAGTAAAATGAAAGCATGTATAAGGAAGCGAGAGAGAAAACGAAGAAAAAAAAAGTTACTTACACCATATTTCTGGCGTGTTGCTATTTGCTATCCCGGTCTACATACCTGCAAAAAAAAGAGAAGAAAAATAAATAATCAGACATTTTCATCATACTGAATTCCACCCCAATGTCAGAGACAACAAACCACGCCATTCCACTTCCTTCACGACGCGCAATCGGACACACTTAGCAAATAATCTTAGTCTCCCCCCTACGCCTCCCGCGCCGATCCTTTCCACGCCCACCCGCGCCCACCCTTCCCTCCAGCGCCCACGTCACGCCGCCCATATGTATATTTAGCCTCGCCTCAGTTCCCTTGTCTGTCACAGCTGTAGTGCTTTTACAGGCCCTTGATTGGCGCATTCGGGGGGGCTATTATCGTGCGCTGGCAATTGCATTAATTGCCGGGTGCTTTCAATTTCATGAGCACAAGGGCGTATCGTGT
>NC_091568.1:14407033-14409533 GCF_042767895.1 Penaeus vannamei
ATATATATATATATATATATACATATATGAGTGTGTGTGTGTATGTGTGTGTAAATAATTACATATATACACATATACATATATGTATACGTACATACCTATCTATCTATATAGATGTATATCGATCGATCTATATATATGAATATATATATGTATCTCTCTCTCTCTCTCTCTCACTATATATATATATTTATATATATATATATATATATATATATATATATATATATATATATATATGTATGTATGTACATATATATTTCTCCATTGTTTATATAGATATCTGTAATTTATAATATAGATTGGACACAATGTACTTCTCCACTCGGTTGTGATTTATGTAACAGATTATTGTAGAATTCGAGGCGGTAATACTATTTTCTAGAACAATTGATTTCGAACAATCAGGAGGAATATAGGAATAGTTTCTATTGACCAAACAAGAAAGGGAAACATCCACAAAACAAAAACTTCAAAGTCTTCCCTGGTTTCCTAAAATGAAGAAAAATATAATTTCTGGAAACATGAAGCAAAAGCTATGGTCTTTTTTATTAAGATCTTTTCTTTCTCATGGAAGAGAAGGTGAAAAGGCAAGCATCGGATTTTTGTTCTTGCAGCTATTGTTCTATTGCCGACCAAGCGCCTGTGTACCTTTTCTGTAGTTACAAAACACAAACTTATATTTGGGAATTTATTTTATCAACGACTGGCAGGATAATGGAAAGTTACTACATTATCTGCTCATATCCTTGCGTATATATCGTATATATACGATATATACGAGGATCTGGGTGACACAAATTAGGTAATTATTGGAAACTCTCTTATACGGTTTACTAGAAGTTTCTCATTTTTTGGTTTGTTTACATATCTTTGTAATAGTGTGTGTAAAGGAGATGTGTAGGATTAGCCATATCTTTGTTGTTCGATTATCATCTCGTTACATGATAAACTTTCATGTCAGTTTTTTTTTCTTTTCATCTGTATTAGTGTGCGTGGAGTTGTGGGGGATCCGCCATATCTTCATGTTATCCAATTACAACTGCACAACTTCATAATAAGCTCCTGACTCGTCATTCTGTACATATAAAATCACAAATACAAAGAACTATATTGCTCCTATTATAGCTTGGATGCCGACAGACACACGAAGAGGAAATCTCTCTCCAGGATGCAGCTTAGCGCTTGTAAAAGAGACCTGCGACTAAAAATGCAAGAGGATTTCACCAATCTTATCACCATTTTTTTCCCACAATCGTTTCCATGGCGTGGATATATAATGAAGCTTTAAACCGCGAGCTTTCTTCTTTCATCTGAGCTTTCGGACAAAATATTTTTTGAATCCTGCAGAGGAGCAAGGTAAGTCAGGACGAGATTTTTCATTGAGTGATGCAGAAGGATAAAACCTGCGATAAAACAGTCTATAATTCCCCATTCATTCTTTCTTTCTGTGATTATCGTTTTATTAAGGCTGTAAAAGAGATCGCTGCTTGCGTGTATACTTCAGGCGTGCAGCAAGAACCTTCGAAAAAAAATGAAAGGAAGAAAGAAAATAAAACAGGATGTAGGTTAATGTAACATTCACCCCACATTGCAAAAATATGAATTTATTACAGCGTTTTCCTCCAATTCAGCTTCACTACCAACGTTTAAGAGACCGTGAATGCAAAGTGAATAAGTGCATAATTGTATACGGAAAAGGCGGCATGTCTAAATACCTAGAAAGGACCTTATACCTAATAAATTTAACGGGAGATGCAGGCCTGTATCTTTTGACGGCGACAAAGTGGGCAAACTTCTCCTGTTTCGAAAAAGAAGAAAATTTACTGACAAAATAGAAAAAAAAAACGCTGGAAAGCTGAGGTGGATGGGATGCAAGCCTTTATTTCATATACGGTTCTGTATTTTGCTCAGTGCACAGTACGTTTGCCTCCTGTTCTCATTGATCAATCAATCAAATTATGTACAAAGCCATTTCCATATGCACTTACTTTTATATCCATTTATCAAATCATTTACCCATTTTTCCCAAACTGCAGTAAATCCTCTTGGCAAAAAAGTCTCCTCAGTCACTTACCAATGGCAGACAATTCTAAAAATTAATTCTTTATTCCTTGTCCATTATGCTCTATGGATGTTAAAAACGCGAAAAGTTATTTATTTTCATACATATTTTTATAAAAAGACCGATTCGATATCCTCCTCCGAGAATGCCACGGCCGACCCGCTTCCTCTTGGCGTTGGCGGTGCTCAGTGCGGCGGCCGCGTGGGTGGGGGACGCCGCGCCGCTGGAGGAGGAGGGCGAGGCGAAGGACTTGAGAACCCTGAGTGAGTATTTTCCCTTTTCGCTTTCTGGTTTTGATGGTCGCTGCGTTAATGTTGCTATATACATGCACGCACGCACACACGCACACACGCACACACGCACACACACACACACACACACACAAACACACACACACACACACACACACACACACACACACACACACACACACAC
>NC_091568.1:14414533-14419533 GCF_042767895.1 Penaeus vannamei
TAATAATGATGATAATAGTGACAATGATAATGATGATAATGATGATAATAATGATCATGATAATGATGTTAATGATAAAATAAGAGTAATAATCATAATGATAATAAGACTAATACTGCTACTACTATTAATAATAACAACAACAATAATAATAATAATGATAATAATAATAATAATAATAATAATAATAATAATAATAATAATAATAATAATAATAATAATAATGATAGTAATAATAATGATAATAATAAATGATAATGATAATAATAATCATAACAATAAAATAATAATAATGATAATAGTAATGATAATAGCAATAATGATAACAATGATTATAATAATAATAATGATGATAATGATGATTATGATAATGATGGTAATGATGATAATAATAATAATGATGATAATAATGGTGATAATAATGATGATGATAATAAAGATAAGGATAATGATGATAATGATGATAATGATAATATTAGTGATAATATTGATGATGATAATAATGATAATAAATAATAATGATAATAATAATGATAATGATAATTATGATTACAATAGTAATAAAAACAATAATAATAATGATAATAGTGATGATAATAATGATTATGATAACAATAATGATAATGGTAAAAACATTAATGATGACAACAATAAAAAATTATACAAATACTAATGATTATAACAATGATTATCATAAGGATAATAGCAATAATAATCTCATAATGATAATGATAATAATGTAACAAGAGTATTTCTAAAAGGATATTGATTGAATGTCGAAAATTTTTAAACTAGACATCCGGCGCGATATGTGATTTGATAATAAAAAAAAAAGTAAAAAGTATGTCTGCTTCGATCGTCATTGGGATTTAGCGATTAACCTACGACGAAATTCCGGAAATGAGTTTTTCATATTAATTTTATTGGCATAGTGATAAAATAATCGAAAGCGGCGAAACAATATTCATCCTCTTATTCATATTTTCATAGAACTAAACTAATATTGAAAAAAATATTCAGTGAGTTCTTGCGGTGACATATAATGATTTAATTTATCAATAAGGGGAAAAGATCATCTATGGATAATTTACCCTCAGCCTCCCTCTTTACATAGCGCGAAGGGACCCAGCGCTGTGTTGTCACCGAAGCCTCTCAGTCATCCAGCAGACGACGGATTCAGGTCACAGGGGAAGTCACTCTTTAAATTATTCAAAATGCAAGCTTCAAATAGCAGTTCCGACCCTAAGAGGAGTGATAAGATTGTGAGGTGATGTATGAGGTGTTTTCAGTTTTGTTAGCTTTTAAAAAGAAAATGATGTAGGGTAATAGGATGTTATGGCATAGGTCTTAAGTGGAGATCAAAGTTCCTGGCTTGTTATCCATATTGTAAATTAACGTGAGGGATGTCGGTGACTTCAGATAATCTAGTCTTTGGGTTACTATTTTCAAGATATCAGAAAAGAAAGGAAAAACATCCTTTTCAGGTTACACACAGCCAGGTTCTAGCTTGGCCAGACTGTAAAATTTGGTTCCCCGTGCAAAAATTATTTGGTCAAATTCTGTCCACGCAAATGTAGCTATCCGTGTATGCTTAGTTCTTTTTTAAGTCATCTTCTGTACATAAAATTCTTCTGACCTTTCTGTGCAGTTGTTTCGTCGTTCGTCTACAGATCTGTCCGGGCAAATGTAGACAAAGTGATGTTTTTCGCGCATGAAAAAATATAATATTCCCCACGCAAGAAAAATACTCTATAGCATGGCATGTTCATTTTAAGTCCAGACTGGAAGTTTAGTTCAGATTGCAAAAAAATGCAACCACAGCTTCTGGATATGTAGCTGTATTCAGAGGTATTTTTTTAGACATTCACTAGAAACTGTCCTCAACTCCATGTTACAAAATTTTTTATCAAATGTAAATTGCCGTGACTGGTCTGCTCGTTGGGCACTGGCTGAAGGAGATTTGATTTGGTGGTCTGTGCCTTCAAATACCCCAAGTAAGTATTGTCTACACCTTGTTAGGTAGGGCAAGATGGAGCTGAAACTTGGGAGACCACACGCAGGCCCCTGACACAAGCTTTGATTTGACAACTGTAGAGAAAGTACATTTTTCGTAAAGACGAGCCAAATTTCCCACAAAATTACCCTTTTAAAATTATTTGAAGGTAATTTAAAAAGTAAAAGAAATTGCAAAAATGAAAATCCCAGGCCAAGAATCGCATTTTATATAATGATGGAAGTAAAAAAATGAAAAATCCGAGCCAAGATTCGGCCTCGGCAGATTCAACATGGCGTTGCACGAATGAATGAGTAGATGAACCTCAGCCTAAACAAATAAACTACTATAAGGATAGCCATATGGACCAAAAACTTTCCAAACCAGGGGGCTGTGCCTTCGGACCCCCCTACAATCGTTGTGCTTCTTTAGCCAACCGCTGTGCTTCCCTAGCCAATCTCCGTGCTTCTCTAGCCAACCGCCATGCTTCTCTAGCCAACTGCCGTGCTTCCCTAGCCAATCGCCATTCTTCCCAAGGCGATTGTTGTGCTTCCCTAGGAACCAAAATCTTCCTAATCAGGGACTATGCCCCCTGAAACCCCCCCAAGATTGCTGTGCTTCTCTAGCCAATCGCTATGCTTTCCTAGCCAATTGCCATGCTTCCCTAGCGGAATGCAGTGCACCTTTATTTTAATATGACGTTATTATATCTTTCTGCGCTTTAAATTTGACGTCCCTGATTAGTTTGCATGTTGTTCTTCCATTTAAATAGCATTTCATGTTCGTTTACTAAAATTCGATATCCTCCAGAATAACCAAAGTTAGTTGGGGTTTTGGCATCAATACCTAGTCAGCTGAAACAGTGGTGTTCAATATCTTTGTGGTGACTTTGTTTCCATTATTTAGTGTTGCTTGTATAAAAGTTTTATATTGATGAATAGTAGAATCTAATTCTAGAAATTAAAGTTTTCCCTTTAGTATTCAATTTTGTGACATTTTACATGAGAGCTGATAGCATTTTCATTTTTATAGCAATTGAAAATGTTCAGAGTTTGCCTACAAGAGAAATATGATCAGAATCGAATAACAGACCTCTATTTTTACAGTTACAAACCTCCTGCTCAGGGAACTCCAGGTGCACCAGGTGAAGACCCCACCACAGACTACATGAATGTCTTGGGCATGATCTTCAGCATGTGTGGCCTCATGATGCGAGTAAGACATTCCTCAGCATTTTTTGGATTCAAAGACTCATATAAGTCACTGCATTATTAATATTTGAAATATATAGACTTCAAGTCATTTTTGAGACTGATAATAATCTATTGAATTATATTTTAGTGAAGTTGATTACTTATTATTATTTATTTTTTTCTCGAAAAATCTATGTAGATATCTTTTTTAAGACTAAGATTTATATTTCTCTTTTCCAATTTTCAGTTGAAGTGGTGCGCATGGGTGGCACTTTACTGCTCTTGCATCAGCTTTGCGAATTCTCGAGTAAATGATGATACGAAGCAGATGCTCAGCAGTTTCATGTACGTTGTATAAAGCTTTGTTATAAATGTGGATAGACCAATAGAAGCAGTCTTTGTTTAAATATAATGGTTTAAAATCAAATTTGTATAGTAACAAATAAGTAATTATAAAGTTATTTGTACATTTAGACTTATAAAAGATTATAATTGAATATTTCATTCTTTTTTGGTAGTACTTGATGTTAAGAATTTTAGGATTCAATCTGTATGTTATTTTAATTGATTTTACTTTTCTATTTTTTACTTTTAGGTTGTCAATCTCTGCAGTTGTGATGTCATACCTGCAAAATCCACAACCAATGACACCCCCCTGGTCTAATATATAAGTGTTATTCTATTAGATTTTCCAAAGTGCTTTTGTATAAAACTTGTTAAAAGTGAAAAAGGCTTTTTTTAATGACTTCCACATGGAGCATTAAAGGTTATATAAAGAGAAGAACAATCTCATTTTGGTGTATATTTCGTCTCATGAAAATTGTTGAGAAATTGTTATCCCAAAAGTGATTTCCATTCCAAAGATATTTTGGTAGCCATTCTATTTTTATCTTTGTTGAATAATATTAGAATTGTTTACAATGATAGGAATGACTCACTACTGATTCCTGTAATTTTTTTTGTTAATGTACTTCTGCAGTGGTACTTTTAATAAGTGGAAAAGCTGTATTAGAACTTGTTTCTTGTTTTTACATTTATGTGTATTTTACAGGTAGAATACTGTTTTCTGTGACAAAGAGGAAATATCTGGTCTCTGTTGAATGAATGCAATACAGATTTTTAAGGCATTTTTGCCTTTAGTATTTGAATAAACAATTTACATTACTTTCTTGTTTGAGTCTCAGAAGATGATTAGTACCCTTACATGCATTGACTTATCATTTTGAGAACATACACTGCATACATTTTTCCTGAATTTCATGGAAATCCAATTCAAGAAATGTGTAGCACAGACTATCAAAAAGTCAAAGATATAATAAACCTGTTTATGTGGTGATGATGCTTGAACATATTTTTAAGATAATCACCCAATGATACTTAAGTTCTTAGACAGTAAAGATATTTTATTAAAGCTTGATATGTTGGAAATATATTTCCCGTGATAACTGTGCAACAAACATTATAATAAAAAATTCTGAATTGAGTGAACTTGATGCAGACTGTGTGTATGATGAAAAATAAAAATAAATAAAGGTTTGGATACTATATCAATTATAATAAATATTAAGAGGAAGTAGACAACCTTTGAAATAAAGTGTACAGAATTGATACTGTTTGATAATTTCAAAATTATTGTTTTCTTTATTTTGGTGGATGTTTGTAGTATAAGAAATATGATTTTAGAGAGGGATGGTGTTACTGTAGTCAAGGGGTCATGATTTATACACCATGTATCACACGTTCATCTAGTAAGTATGTGACATAAATTGTACATTGTGTATGACTACAACATGCATGATATTGGTGACTAGTCA
>NC_091568.1:14424533-14429908 GCF_042767895.1 Penaeus vannamei
TTCAACTGCAAATATTGATATGTTACAACTGTTTCATCAATCTTTGGACAGCTTTTGATATCTGGTTACATTTTGTTTTATTACTACTCATTCGTTTGGTGAATATCACAAAATTAGTTACAGTCCCATTATTCTTGTCAGAAAAGACAAACAAATAAACTAGGTATTTGTTACAGAAAGTGACGAACCCTCCCAGAGACTAGGTAGAAAAAAATGATGTATTTCTGCAAGAAATCCAATTATTTCATTGATTCTAGGCATTGTTTCTTGTGTGAATGAATCGTTTAGGAGATCAAGTACCATTTCTCCATTGACGATCTTGATTTGTTGGTCCCGTTAGCAGGGGAGGGCATGAAGTATATCAGGGAAATTATTGGGTAAAACAGGCTTAAATAAGAAGAATAAAGATAAAAAAATGCGTAAAACTAGCACAAAAACGCTTAAAATCGGCCAATGAAACTCTATAGATGTAATTGCTATTGTTGAAATTCTATGGGCTGACATACCAGAATTCAAAAACTTTGGGAACCAAACCCACCTTTCAGTAAAACTCTATGGAAATTCACATGTTCCAAACCCCTCAAAAATGTACTAACCAATAAACCAGCCTAATGAAGCAGTTTAAGTTGCCGTGACTAGGCGTGCCCTTTGGGCACTGTCCGAGGAGAAGGTTGATGGGGGCTCTGCCCCCCAACACCCCCCGGGACACATTCTCTTCACCTCAGTATATATGGCAAGATAGAGCTGCATTCACATAGTAAAATAATAAACTAAATACCTTTATATCTGCAATAGTCAAACTTTTGTTTGCTTCTTTCTACCGTCTGGATTGCTTCAATTTCAATCTCATTTTTCGGCATTTGGAACTCTTGGTAGGTCCAGATATTAAACTGGGATCATTACTGAAATCTCTCTTATCTTCTTTGTCACTGTATAGCATTAAGAATAACCCAGAATCAACACAACACTAAAATCGCAACATTTCTTACTGTCGTTACACCTCGTAATGAGCGGGCCGGCAGCTTGTGGCAGGCGAAAGGAAGTGTGAAATGCACAATGCACATGGTTTTAGATAAGCCTATAAATCAATTTTAAAACACGTAAATGAAGTATAATAACATTAATAAAAGACTTAAGAGGATAAATGTGTAACAGTATACACTGACAAGTAGCCAAATACTGTTTTGACATTCGCATAGTAACAATGGTGCTACCTAGGGCATCGCAGTAAGGAGTTCATGGGTTAGTGTTGTGTTTTCTTAGCAAGGTAAAAAAGTTGATGGATGTAGAATTTGTAAGATGAGTGTGCTATATATTTTCATCATTTAGCGGTAAGTATGAGGCCACTGCAGCTTAAACTGTGTTCTATCCCACTCTATTTTGTTCGCTCTATAAGATGGCAGTGTCCATTTCCCTCCATCTATGTGCCTCGGTGTCTTCAACTTATACCATAAACTAGAATGGCCATGACAAAAAACAAAATAAAACCTCTGATCACTAGTATTTTGATGATGGACTACTGCTCATACCATAAATGTCAGCTGCCCACAGGTTGCAGATATACATTGTCGTTGCTCGCTACGATGGGTCTGTGAAAAACAACATATATTCCAATTGGGGATAGATAAATTGTAATCCATTTTTTTGGTATTTGGGCAAAATAGGACCACATAATCAATGTCATGACCATTGTGGAAAGTAGAGCTTTGACTGGTTCCTTATTTGATAGTAGATCATGGAAATGGGCTACAAGCTGTGCCATGTTAGAACGTGCATGGCATAGACATACTCACAACTGCACTGCAGCACCAGCTTTGCTGCATGAAGAAAACACATTGTAAAAAGCATGGATCTCTTGTTATTTTTTATTGAAAAGCATGTAAGGAAAATATTTATAATAGTTTATTAACCTGTTGGATGTGGTTGTCACAGAAATCACAGTGCCAAAAATACGGGCAGTTGGTTACATAAGTAGCCAATATCCCAGGCATGTAGGCAGGGCACACATGGACACTTGTGAGCAGTAACAAGACTTTTTGTTTTTTTGATCTGCTTTATCCATATGGTGATACGTTATTTTCCTTGCACAGACTCTATATCATCTCACTATGTAGTAAATAACATAGTGCAAGAAAAAAACACCTTTGCATATTTACGTCATATATCTTATTTTTTTGTAATTTTCAATTTTCTTTAATACAACAAGCACTGCCGGTCACAGTGGCTAGGAATATGATGTGGAGCATGAAAATGGCATCATCCCTGTAGCTGGCGCTCTTCCAGTCATGGCTTACTCACGTTGGTTAAGGTATATGAAAGGACCGCACCGACTAGGAGAATACTACATACATTGTTATCAAAATTGATTTGCAGAAGTGAACCTATTCGAGTTAAACAACAAAAATTTGGTATTGCAGCGTACAACTTAGCTGTGTGGGAACCCAACATAAACTGTCTTTGCACATATAGCTAGTGATGTCATGGCAAATTTCTTAGAAGTGGATTGTAGTAAAATGTATTTCTGTATTCTAGTTTAAATTAAATTTTAATGAAATATACATTTATGAAATGTTCATTCCTTGTGTGTCAGTTTTATTATATACATACCATAGTTTCATTAAAAATACATGGTACATCCGTACCTGCCCTCTCCTGGCAAATTTGGCACTTCTTTTGTCATATATCTTTTTGTTTGTTTCAAAGGTGAAGTTTGTTTACAGTGGTACTTGTGTTTCTGAATTTTTTTTTCCAATTTTGTGGTGAAATCATTACAATATCTGGGATAACACGAAGCTCAGTGAAATACAATAACTGTGTTCCAGCTGTAGAATTTCATCAGCGGTTTGTCACTTCCCAACCGCAGTCCACAGGTTAACACGATTTATATCTCAAAATGTAGTTGGTATTGATATAGAGGCCCTGGTAGGTAAATCAGACAATCTGGATGGGGTCCATTGGCAGAGTCCCCTGGTTGGCAGAGACCCTGGTAGGGAAATACGTCAGTTGGTAGGGGGTCTGGGGCCATAGCCCCCGGTTTATAAAGCTTTTTTGGTTCAAGCTGAATCTTGTCTCGTTTTTTTACTTTTTATACTTTCCTTATCATATGAAATACTATTCTTGGCTAGAGTTTTCAATTACCCACATTCTTTTACATTTTAAAATGCATGATGGTTGGGGACTTCATCTTTAATGGGTGCGATCCTGTTGTAAACATTATCCTCATGTTATATTCCACATTCTTTTATTGGGGGAAAAAATGCAAAACATACCTAAGTCTCAAATGAGTCAAGCCCCACTTCAAGAGGTTTGCGCACTCATGATGAGTCTTTTCCATTCACACAGGCTTTTGCTCATGATAGCAGGTTCACATCACCTCGCCTGCGGCTATTTTTTTCTGATGACTGCATGTTCTCGTCACCCAATCCTTAACCAAGATTTTTCCATGATGGGACTGTAAAATCACCCGGATTGTAGGGGTTATGTGATGTCATCCCCCTAAGCCTAAGTTCCTATTACAGTATTCTTATACAGTAGCGCTACATAACAGATTACGGCAATTATGGAATCGATGGATTCCTCTCACTCTCTACTATCCAAATGTATAGAATTTATTACACAGAACCCCCTCCCCCCATTATTGGCAATCTTGGCCCCAATAGTAGAGGAGGGCATTAAAGGTACCAGGGCAATAATTTATACAGAATCGGTCACCATATTGTCTAATACAGGGGCCTGTTCCCCCTGCAAGCCCACCAATGGTGCTACTACCCCTCAACCCCCACAATGGAACACAAAAAGTCCTCCATGTTTTCACGGCAAGAAAGAGGATATGACTGACTTGCTGGGGTGTCCGATGTTCTCCTGCTGTGAATATGTTAAGGATTCTTTGTTTTCGAGGTGGGGATTAGGGTTGGCAGTCCTGTCGCAATAATTTCTATACATTTGGTTACTAGAGAGTGAGAGGAATCGTTGCAGTCTTTTCCGTGGTGCTATTCTGTAAAATTACCCCAGACTTATCTGGTAAACCCATTCCTGCCCAGTCTTATCCCTTTCTAGCCTCATCCCTCCCTCATTACTTGTACCGGAAGTATCTCCACCTCCTCAACAAACTGCTGTGTCTACGACAAGGATTTGTCAGATTGTGGAGAAGACTTACTCACCTGCCTCGTGGACTAGAATGTAGTATCAGGACTATGCTACACCATTGCCTATTGAGGCAATCATAAGTCCTCCTCCACCATTGTGAAGATTAATTTCCTTAGACTTGACCTCCCTTATGATGTTTATATTAGCGGAGAGTGCCTCCCTGTCTGACCTTCCCCCAGTCATTGTCAGAATTGTTGGTGTCTAGGCCACCCTGTCAAACACTGCTGCTCCACAGTTCAAGTTTCTCTATGGGCCCAATTTGGTCAGGATTGATCAAACTGCTTTGCACGATCATGCACATGTGCCAATTGTGGAGGCTCTCATAATTTATTTTACAGGGGCTGCCCTACCTACAATTCTCAGATTCAAAATTGACCTCACTTTACAGAGGCCAGACAGGAAGCATGTTGACAAGGTTTTTCTTTCACTCCCTTTGCCAGTGTTGCCCTTCACTCTGCCCCTCCTCCTTCCTCCTAAGATGTTTCTACATCTCCCCAGTATCTATTCCTCCACCATCTTACATTTCTACTGCTACCCCCTTCCTTACCTGATCAAATTCTTTTGTAATTTAAAATCCAGACACTCCAATCTCTACCACTGCCCTGACATCTACCCCTCTCCCTCCCCCTCCTCACTCTACCCAAAGCAGACAATGTAAATGTTCCACTCCATCTTCTCCTACCACACAATCCCTACCATTCACTATCTAATTATGCTTACACCTCATTCATTGTCCTTCCTCCCACTCCCTACCAACACATCCCACTACCTCCTGCTTCATGTGCATCATCACCCCTTCCTTCCCCATTATCCCTTCTGCTTCCCTCTGAATACACCTGTGACTCACAACATTCCCCTTCCCTGGATTCTCTTCCTGCTGACATTTCTCCTGAAACTGTGATCTAATCATCCTTAAACTCCTTTCCATTTTTTTGCTACTTTCTTTCCCTATGGACATCCTTGCAGAATCTCACGCTTTTTCCTTTGACAGCTTTGATCTAATCACCCTTGTTAATCCCTACCTTAGCACAGTTACTCCCCCTCTGCCCCCTCTTTACCCTTTTCACTTCTACACCTTTCTTTAGGGCTATATAACATCCCTTGATGTCTAAAAAAAATTTGTGCTTTGTAACCATAAAATAACTATGGTAAACTGGTGTTAATCCTCTTACAACGTATTGTTTCAAGGCCAGTGGAAAGGGCAGTACCATCACAGTAGGTGTACATCA
>NC_091568.1:14430408-14432908 GCF_042767895.1 Penaeus vannamei
AACACTATCTAGGCTACCACACCATCGTTTCACACCACCCTGCGCATGAAGCACTCACCCACACACACACACACACACACACACACACACACACACACACACACACACACACACACACACACACATATATATATATATATACACACACACACACACACACACACACGTGTATATATATATATATATATATATATATATATATATATATATATATATACATATACATACATACATACATACTTACATACATACATACATACACACACACACACACACACACACACACACACACACACACACACACACACACACACACACACACACACACACACACACACACATATATATATATATATATATTATATATATGTATATATATATATATATATATATATATATATATAAATATATATATAAATATATATATATATATATATATATATATATATATATGTATATATATATATATATATATATATATACATATATGAGTGTGTGTGTATGTGTGTGTAAATAATTACATATATACACATATACATATATGTATACGTACATAGCTATCTATCTATATAGATGTATGTCTATCTCTCTCTCTCTATATATGAATATATATATGTATCTCTCTCTCTCTCTCAATGTATATATATGTATATATATATATATATATATATATATATATATATACATACATATATATATATATATATATATATATATATATATACATACATATATATATATATATATATATATATATATATATATATATATATATATATATATATATGTATGTATGTATGTATGTATGTATGTATATATTTCTCCATTGTTTATATAGATATCTGTAATTTATAATATAGATTGGACGCAATGTACTTCTCCACTCGGTTGTGATTTCTGCAACAGGATATTTTAGAATTCGAGGCGGTAATACTATTTTCTAGAACAATTGATTTCGAACAATCAGGAGGAATATAGGAATAGTTTCTATTCACCAAACAAGAAAGGGAAGCATCCACAAAACAAAAACTTCAAAGTCTTCCCTGGTTTCCTAAAATGAAGAAAAATATAATTTCTGGAAACATGAAACAAAAGCTATGGTCTTTTTATTAAGATCTTTTCTGTCTCATGGAAGAGAAGGTGAAAAAACAAGCATCGGATTTTTGTTCTTGCAACTATTTCTATTGCCGACCAAGCGCCTGTGTACCTTTTCTGTAGTTACAAAACACAAACTTATATTTGGGAATTTATTTTATCAACGACTGGCAGGATAATGGAAAGTTACTACATTATCTGCTCATATCCTTGCGTATATATCGTATATATACGATATATACGAGGATCTGGGTGACACAATTTAGGTAATTATTGGAAACTCTCTTACACGGTTTACTAGAAGTTTCTCATTTTTTGGTTTGTTTACATATCTTTGTAATAGTGTGTGTGAAGGAGATGTGTAGGATTAGACATATTTTTGTTGTTCGATTATCATCTAGTTACATGATAAACTTTCATGTCAGTTTTTTTTCTTTTCATCTGTATTAGTGTGCGTGGAGTTGTGAGGGATCCGCCATATCTTCATGTTATCCAATTACAACTGCACAACTTCATAATAAGCTCCTGGCTCGTCATTCTGTACATATGAAATTACAAATACAAAGAACTATATTGCTCCTATTATAGCTTGGATGCCGACAGACACACGAAGAGGAAATCTCACTCCAGGATGCAGCTTAGCGCTTGTAAAAGAGACCTGCGACTAAAAATGCAAGAGGATTTCACCAATCTTATCACCATTTTTTTCCCACAATCGTTTCCATGGCGTGGATATATAATGAAGCTTTAAACCGCGAGCTTTCTTCTTTCATCTGAGCTTTCGGACAAAATATTTTTTGAATCCCTGCAGAGGAGCAAGGTAAGTCAGGACGAGATTTTTCATTGAGTGATGCAGAAGGATAAAACCTGCGATAAAACAGTCTATAATTCCCCATTCATTCTTTCTTTCTGTGATTATCGTTTTATTAAGGCTGTAAAAGAGATCGCTGCTTGCGTGTATACTTCAGGCGTGCAGCAAGAACCTTCGAAAAAAAATGAAAGGAAGAAAGAAAATAAAGCAGGATGTAGGTTAATGTAACATTCACCCCACATTGCAAAAATATGAATTTATTACAGCGTTTTCCTACAATTCAACTTCACTACCGTTTAAGAGACCGTGGATGCAAAGTGAATAAGTTCATAATTGTATACGGAAAAGGCGGCATGTCTAAATACCTAGAAAGGACCTTGTACCTAATAAATCTAACGGGAGATGCAGGCCTGTATATTTTGACGGCGACAAAGTGGGCAAACTTCTTCTGTTTCGAAAAAGAAGGAAATTTACCGACAAAATAGAAAAAAAAAACGCTGGAAAGCTGAGGTGGATGGGATGCAAACCTTGATTTCATATACGGTCCTGTATTTTGCTCAGTGCACAGCACTTTTGCCTCCTGTTCTCATTGAT
>NC_091568.1:14440408-14445408 GCF_042767895.1 Penaeus vannamei
TGTTGTCACCGAAGCCTCTCAGTCACCCAGCAGACGACGGATTCAGGTCACAAGGGAAGTCAGTCTTTAAATTATCCAAAATGCAAGCTTCAAATAGCAGTTCCGACCCTAAGAGGAGTGATAAGATTGTGAGGTGATGTATGAGGTGTTTTCAGTTTTGTTAGCTTTTGAAAAGAAAATGATTTAGGGTAATAGGATGTTATGGCATAGGTCTTAAGTGGAGATCAAAGTTCCTAGCTTGTTATCCATATTGTAAATTAACGTGAGGGATGTCGGTGACTTCAGATAATCTAGTCTTTGGGTTACTATTTTCAAGATATCAGAAAAGAAAGGAAAAACATCCTTTTCAGGTTACACACAGCCAGGTTCTGGCTTGGCCAGACTGTAAAATTTGGTTCCCCGTGCAAAAATTATTTGGTCAAATTCTGTCCACGCAAATGTAGCTATCCTTGTATGCTTAGTTCTTTTGGTAGAGGTTGAAGACCGCGACGCGCGTAGATAGAGGAAAATGGACACCGCCATCTTATAGAGCGGGAAAAATAGAAGGGGAGAGCGTATAGTTTAAGATGCACCGGCCTTATAGTCACCGCTAAATGACGAAAATATAACGCGCGGCCGCCTTTCAAATTCAAAGTCGATGAGCTTGTTTACCTTGCTAGGAAAAACACGACACTGACCCACGAACGCATTTTTGCGTTCGCGAACTAGTCCGTGTATCATTACGCGCTTGTCAAAACGATATTTGGCTAATTATCTGTGTCTGCTGGTACGCATTTATACCTTTAAAGTCTTTTAGTAATGTTATTATACTTCAATTGCATATTTTTATATTTATCTATACCCTCATATCGAATCCTGCGCATCGAGTGTTTCACACTTTCTTGCGCCAGCCACAAGTTGACAGCTCACCAACCCGCTCATTTCGAGATTGAAAGTCGGTGAGAAATGTTGCGTTTCCAGTGTTGTGTTGATTCTGGGTTCTTTTTTAAGACCTTTACAGTGGCATCGAAGAATAATTCGACTTCAGTAACCATCCCAGTTTTATATCTGAGCCCATCAAGAGCTCCAAAGGACGAAAAAGGTGATTAAAATCGAAGCAATCCCAGCAGTACAAAGAAACGAAAGTTTCACGTTTCCTGATATAAAGGTATTTGGTTTATTATTTTACGGTGTGAATGCAGCTCTGTCTTGCCGTACATACCGTGGTGGAGAGAATGTGTCCTGGGGGGTGTTGGGGGGCTTGCCCCCCATCAACCCTCTCCTCGGGCAGTGCCCGAAGGACACGCTTAGTCACGGCAATTTATATTGATATATTAGGTTGGTTGGTTTATTGGTCAATACGTTTTTGGGGGTTGGAACGTGTAAATTCCCGTAGATTTTTTGCCGAAATGTGGGTTGGGTTCCCGTAGAGTTTTTGATTGATTTTCGCGTCAGTCCGTAAACTTTCAAAGATGGCGGTTACATCCGTAGAGTTTCATTGGCCGATTTTAAGCGCTTTTTGTGCTAGTTTTATGCATTTTTGATCGTTATTCTTCTTATTTAAGCTTGTTTTACCCCATAATTTCCCTGATATACTTCATGCCCTCCCCTGCTAACGGGACTATCAAATCAAAATCGTCGATGGAGAAATGGTACTCGATCTCCTGAACGATTAATCGCAAAAGAAACAACGCCAAAAATCGATGAAATCATAGGATTTCATGCAGAAAAACATCATTTTTTTCGACTTAGTCTCTGCGAGGGTGCGTCGCGGTCTTCAACAATTACCGTTCTTTTTTAAGTCATTTTCTGTACATAAAATTCTTCTGACCTTTCTGTGCAGTTGTTTCGTCGTTCGTCCACAGATCATGTCCGGGCAAATGTAGACAAAATGATGTTTTTCGCGCATGAAAAAATATAATATTCCCCACGCAAGAAAAATACTCTATAGCATGGCATGTTCATTTTAAGTCCAGACTGGAAGTTTAGTTCAGATTGCAAAAAAATGCAACCACAGCTTCTGGATATGTAGCTGTATTCAGAGGTATTTTTTTAGACATTTACTAGAAACTGTCCTCAACTCCATGTTACAAAATTTTTTATCAAATGTAAATTGCCATGACTGGTCTGCTCGTTGGGCACTGCCTGAAGGAGATTTGATTTGGTGGTCTCTGCCTTCAAATACCCCAAGTAAGTATTGTCTTCACCTTGTTAGGTAGGGCATGATGGAGCTGAAACTTGGGAGACCACACACAGGCCCCCGACACAAGCTTTGATTTGACAACTGTAGTGAAAGTACATTTTTCGTAAAGACGAGCCAAATTTCCCACAAAATTACCCTTTCAAAATTATTTGAAGGTAATGTAAAAAGTAAAAGAAATTGCAAAAATGAAAATCCCAGGCCAAGAATCGCATTTTATATAATAATGAAAGTACAAAAATGAAAAATCTGAGCCAAGATTCGGCCTCGGCAGATTCAACATGGCGTTGCACGAATGAACGAGCAGATGAACCTCAGCCTAAACAAATAAACTACTATAAGGATAGCCATATGGACCAAAAACTTTCCAAACCAGGGGGCTGTGCCCTCGGACCCCCCCTACAATCGTTGTGCTTCTTTAGCCAACCACTGTGCTTCCCTAGCCAATCTCCGTGCTTCTCTAGCCAACTGCCATGCTTCTCTAGCCAACTGCTGTGCTTCCCTAGCCAATCGCCATTCTTCCCAAGGCGATTGTTGTGCTTCCCTAGGAACCAAAATCTTCCTAATCAGGGACTATGCCCCCTGAAACCCCCCCAAGATTGCTGTGCTTCTCTAGCCAATCGATGTGCTTTCCTAGCCAATTGCCATGCTTCCCTAGCGGATTGCCGTGCACCTTAATTTTAATATCATGACGTAATTATATCTTTCTGCGCTTTAAATTTGACGTCCCTGATTAGTTTGCATATTGTTCTTCCATTTAAATAGCATTTCATGTTCGTTTACTAAAATTCGATATCCTCCAGAATAACCAAAGTTAGTTAGGGTTTTGGCATCAATACCTAGTCAGCTGAAACAGTGGTGTTCAATATCTTTGTGGTGACTTTGTTTCCATTATTTAGTTTTGCTTGTATAAAAGTTTTATATTGATGAATAGTAGAATCTGATTCTAGAAATTAAAGTTTTCCTTTTAGTATTCAATTTTGTGACATTTTACATGAGAGCTGATAGCATTTTCATTTTTATAGCAATTGAAAATGTTCAGAGTTTGCCTACAAGAGAAATACGATCAGAATCGAATAACAGACCTCTATTTTTACAGTTACAAACCCCCTGCTCAGGGAACTCCAGGTGCACCAGGTGAAGACCCCACCACAGACTACATGAATGTCTTGGGCATGATCTTCAGCATGTGTGGCCTCATGATGCGAGTAAGACATTCCTCAGCATTTTTTGGATTCAAAGACTGTATTATTAATATTTGAAATATATAGACTTCAAGTCATTTTTGAGACTGATAATAATCTATTGAATTATATTTTGGTGAAGTTGATTACTTATTATTTTTATTTTTTTTCTCGAAAAATCTATGTAGATGTCCTTTTTAAGACTAAGATTTATATTTCTCTTTTCCAATTTTCAGTTGAAGTGGTGCGCATGGGTGGCACTTTACTGCTCTTGCATCAGCTTTGCGAATTCTCGAGTAAACGATGATACGAAGCAGATGCTCAGCAGTTTCATGTACGTTGTATAAAGCTTTGTTATAAATGTGGATAGACCAATAGAAGCAGTGTTTGTTTAAATATAATGGTTTAAAATCAAATTTGTATAGTAACAAATAAGTAATTTTAAAGATGTTTCTACATTTAGACTTATAAAAGATTGTAATTGAATATTTCATTCTTTTTTGGTAGCACTTGTTGTTAATTATTTTAGGATTCAATCTGTATGTTATTTTAATTGATTTTACTTTTCTATTTTTTACTTTTAGGTTGTCAATCTCTGCAGTTGTGATGTCGTACCTGCAAAATCCACAACCGATGACACCCCCCTGGTCTAATATATAAGTGTTATTCAATTAGATTTTCCAAAGTGCTTTTGTATAAAACTTGTTAAAAGTGAAAAAATGGCTTTATTTAATGACTTCCACATGGAGCATTAAAGGTTATATAAAGAGAAGAACAATCTCATTTTGGTGTATATTTCGTCTCATGAAAATTGTTGAGAAATTATCCCAAAAGTGATTTCCATTCCAAAGATATTTTGGTAGCCATTCTATTTTTATCTTTGTTGAATAATATTAGAATTGTTTACAATGATAGGAATGACTCACTACTGAATCCTGTAATTTTTTTTGTTAATGTACTTCTGCAGTGGTACTTTTAATAAGTGGAAAAGCTGTATTAGAACTTGTTTTTTGTTTTTACATTTATGTGTATTTTACAGGTAGAATACTGTTTTCTGTGACAAAGAGGAAATATCTGGTCTCTGTTGAATGAATGCAATACAGATTTTTAAGGCATTTTTGCCTTTAGTATTTGAATAAACAATTTACATTACTTTCTTGTTTGAGTCTCAGAAGATGATTAGTACCCTTACATGCATTGACTCATCATTTTGAGAACATACACTGCATACATTTTTCCTGAATTTCATGAAAATCCAATTCAAGAAATGTGTAGCACAGACTAGCAAAAAGTCAAAGATATAAAAAACCTGTTTATGTGGTGATGATGCTTGAACATATTTTTAAGATAATCACCCAATGATACTTAAGTTCTTAGACAGTAAAGATATTTTATTAAAGCTTGATATGTTGGAAATATATTTTCCATGATAACTGTGCAACAAACATTATAGTAAAAAATTCTGAATTGAGTGAACTTGATGCAGACTGTGTGTATGATGAAAAATAAAAATAAATAAAGGTTTGGATGCTATATCAATTATAATAAATATTAAGAGGAAGTAGACAACCTTTGAAATAAAGTGTACAGAATTGATACTGTTTAATAATGCAAAATTAATGTTTTCTTTATTTTGG
>NC_091568.1:14450408-14457908 GCF_042767895.1 Penaeus vannamei
GCAAGAAATCCAATTATTTTATTGATTCTCGGCATTGTTTCTTGTGTGAATGAATTGCTTAGAAGATCAAGTACCATTTCTCCATTGACGATCTCGATTTGTTGGTCCCGTTAGCAGGGGAGGTCATGAAGTATATCAGGGAAATTATTGGGTAAAACAGGCTTAAATAAGAAGAATAAAGATAAAAAAAAGTGTAAAACTAGCACAAAAACGCTTAAAATCGGCGAATGAAACTCTATAGATGTAATTACCATTGTTGAAATTCTATGGGCTGACGTGCCAGAATTCAAAAACTTTGGGAACCAAACCCACCTTTCAGTAAAACTCTATGGAAATTCACATGTGACAAACCCCTCAAAAATGTACTGACCAATAAACCAGCCTAATGAAGCAATTTAAGTTGCCGTGACTAGGCGTGCCCTTTGGGCACTGCCCGAGGAGAAGATTGATGAGGGCTCTGCCCCCCAACACCCCCCAGGACACATTCTCTTCACCTCGGTATGTATGGCAAGATAGAGCTGTATTCACATAGTAAAATAATAAACCAAATACCTTTATATCTGCAATAGTCAAACTTCTGTTTGCTTCTTTCTACCATCTGGATTGCTTCAATTTTAATCACATTTTTCGGCATTTGGAGCTCTTGGTAGGTCCAGATATTAAACTGGGATCATTACTGAAATCTCTCTTATCTTCTTTGTCCCTGTATAGCATTAAGAATAACCCAGAATCAACACAACACTAAAAACGCAACATTTCTTACTGGCGTTACACCTTGTAATGAGCGGGCCGGCAGCTTGTGGCAGGCGAAAGGAAGTGTGAAATGCACATGGTTTTAGATAAGGCTATAAATAAATTTTAAAACACGTAAATGAAGTATAATAACATTAATAAAAGACTTCAGAGGATAAATGTGTAACAGTATACACTGACAAGTAGCCAAATACTGTTTTGACATTCATGTAGTAACAATGGTGCTACCTAGGGCATCGCAGTAAGGAGTTCATGGGTCAGTGTTGTGTTTTCTTAGCAAGGTAAACAAGTTGATGGATGTAGAATTTGAAAGATGAGTGTGCTATATATTTTCGTCATTTAGCGGTAAGTATGAGGCCACTGCAGCTTAAGCTGTGTTCTATCCCACTCTATTTTGTTCGCTCTATAAGATGGCAGTGTCCATTTCCCTCCATCTACGTGCCTCGGTGTCTTCAACTTATACCATAAACTGGAATGGCCATGACAAAAACAAAATAAAACCTCTGATCACTAATATTTTGTTGATGGACTACTGCTCATACCATAAATGTCCGCTGCCCACAGGTTGCAGATATACATTGTCGTTGCTTGCTACGATGGGTCTGTGAAAAACAACATATATTCCAATTGGGGATAGATAAATTGTAATCCATTTTTTTTTGGTATTTGGGCAGAATAGGACCACATAATCAATGTCATGTCCTTTGTGCAAAGTAGAACTTTGACTGGTTCCTTATTTGATAGTAGATCATGGAAATGGGCTACAAGCTATGCCATGTTAGAACGTGCATGGCATAGACATACTCACAACTGCACTGCAGCACCAGCTTTGCTGCATGAAGAAAACACATTGTAAAAAACATGAATCTCTTGTTATTTTTTATTGAAAAGTATGTAAGGAAAAAATTTGTAATAGTTTATTAACCCGTTGGATGTGGTTGTGTCATGGAAATCACGGTGCCAAAAATACGGGCAGTTGGTTACATAAGTAGCCAATATCCCGGGCATGTAGGCAGGGCGCATGTGGACACTTGTGAGCGGTAACAAGACTTTTTGTTTTTTTGATATACTTTATCCATATGGTGATACATTATTTTCCTTGCACAGACTCTATATTATCTCTCTATGTAGTAAATAACATAGTGCAAGAAAAAAAAACCTTTGCATATTTACGTCATGTACTTATTTTTTTGTAATTTTCAATTTTCCGTAATACAATAAGCGCTGCCGGTCACAGTGGCTAGGAATATGATGTGGAGCATGAAAATGGCATTATCCCTGGAGCTGCCGCTCTTCCAGTCATGGCTTACTCACGTTGGTTAAGGTATATGAAAGGACCGCACCAACTAAGTGAAAACTACATACATTGTTATCAAAATTGATTTGCAGAAGTGAACCTATTCGAGTTAAATAACAAAAATTTGGTATCGCAGCGTCCAACTTAGCTGTGTGGGAACCCAACATAAACTGTCTTTGCACATATAGCTAGTGATGTTACAGCAAATTTCTTAGAAATGCATTGTAGGAAAATGTATTTCTGTATTCTAGTTTAAATTAAATGTTAATGAAATATACATTTATGAAATGTTCATCCCTCATGTGTCAATTTTATTATATGCACACTATAGTTTCATTAGAAATGCATGGTACATCCATACCTGCCCTCTCCTGGCAAATTTGGTAGTTCTTTTGTCATATTTCTTTTTGTTTGTGTCAAAGGTGAAGTTTGTTTACAGTGGTACTTGTGTTTCTGAATTTTTTTTTTTCCAATTTTGTGGTGAAATCATTACAATATCTGGGATTACACGAGACTCAGTGAAATACAATAACTGTGTTCCAGCTGTAGAATTTCATCAGCGGTTTGTCACTTCTCAACCACAGTCCACAGGTTAACATGGTTTGTATCTCGAAATGTAGTTGATGGTGATATAGAGGCCCCGGTAGGTAAATCAGACAATCTGGATGGGGTCCAGTGGCACAGTCCCCTAGTTGGCAGAGACCCTGGTAGGGAAATACGTCAGTTGGTAGGGTGTCTGGGGCCATAGCCCCCGATTTAGGAAGCTTTTTTGGTTCAAGATTAATCTTGTCTGTTTTTTTTTTTACTTTTTCTACTTTCCTTATCATATGAAATACTATTCTTGGCTCGAGTTTTCAATTACCCTCATTCTTTTGCATTTTAAAATGCATGGTGGGAGTTGGGGACTTCATCTTTGATGGGTGCGGTTCAGTTGTAAACATTATCCTCACGTTATATTCCACATTCTTTTATTGGGGTAAAAAATGCAAAGCACTTCACACTTAAAGCGGTTTGTGCACTCATGATGAGTCTTTTCTATTCACACAGGCTTTTGCTCATGATGGCAGGTTCACATCACCTCACCTGCGGCTAATTTCTTCTGATGACTGCATGTTACAGTATTCTTATAGAGGAGCACCACATAACAGATTGCGGCAATTTTGGAATCGATGGATTCCTTTCACTCTCTACTATCCAAATGTATAGAAATTATTACACAGAACCCCCTCCCCCCATTAGTGGCAATCTTGGCCCCAATAGCAGAGGAGGGCATTAAAGGTACCAGGGCAATAATTTATACAGAATCAGTCACCATATTGTCTAATACAGGGGCCTGTTCCCCCTGCAAGCCCACCAATGGTGCTACTACCCCTCAACCCCCACAATGGAACACAAAAAGTCCTCCATGTTTTCATGGCAAGAAAGAGGATATAACTGACTTGCTGGGGTGTCCGATGTTCTCCTGCTGTGAATATGTTAAGGATTCTTTGTTTTCGAGGTGGGGATTAGGGCTGGCAGTCCTGTCGAGATAATTTCTATACATTTGGTTACTAGAGAGTGAGAGGAATCGTTGCAGTCTTTTTTGTGGTGCTATTCTGTAAAATTACCCCAGACTTATCTGGTAAACCCATTCCTGCCCAGTCTTATCCCTCTCTAGCCTCATCCCTCCCTCAGTACTTGTACCAGAAGTATCTCCATCTCCTCAACAAACTGCTGTGTCTATGACAAGGATTTGTCAGATTGTGGAGAAGACTTACTCGCCTGCCTTGTGGACTAAAATGTAGTATCAGGACTATGCTACACCATTGCCTATAGAGGCAATCATAAGTCCTCCTCCACCATTGTGAAGATTAATTTCCTTAGACATGACCTCCCTTATGATGTTTATATTGGCAGAGAGTGCCTCCCTGTCTGACCTTCCCCCAGTCATTGTCAGAATTATTGGTGTCTAGGCCACCCTGTCAAACTCTGCTGCTCCACAGCTCAAGTTTCTCTATGGGCCCAACTTGGTCAGGATTGATCAAACTGCTTTGCACAATCATGCACATGTGCCAATTGTGGAGGCTCTCATAATTTATTTTATAGGGGCTGCCCTACCTACAATTCTCAGATTCAAAATTGACCTCACTTTACAGAGGCCAGACAGGAAGCATGTTGACAAGGTTTTTCTTTCACTCCCTTTGCCAGTGTTGCCCTTCACTCTGCCCCTCCTCCTTCCTCCTAAGATGTTTCTACATCTCCCCAGTATCTATTCCTCCTCCATCTTATGTTTTTACTGCTACCCCCTTCCTTACCTGATCAAATTCTTTTGTAATTTAAAATCCAGACACTCCAATCTCTACCACTGCTCTGACATCTACCCCTCTCCCTCCCCCTCCTCACTCTTCCCAAAGCAGACAATGTAAATTTTCCACTCCATCTTCTCCTACCACACAATCCCTACCATTCACTATCTAATCATGCTTACGCCTCATTCATTGTTCTTCCTCCCAACACATCCCATTACCCCCTGCTTCATGTGCATCATCACCCCTTCCTTCCCCATTATCCCTTCTGCTTCCCTCTGAATACACCTGTGACTCACAACATTCCCCTTCCCTAGATTCTCTTCCTGCTGACATTTCTCCTGAAAGTGTGATCTAATCATCCTTAAAGTCCTTTCCATTTTTTTGCTAATTTCTTTCCCTATGGACATCCTTGCAGAATCTCACGCTTTTTCCTTTGACAACTTTGATCTAATCACCCTTGTTAATCCCTACCTTAGCACAGTTACTCCCCCTCTCCCCCCTCTTTACCCTTTTCACTTCTACACCTTTCTTTAGGGCTATATAACAACCCTTGATGTCTAACATTTTTTTTGTGCTTTGTAACCATAAAATAACTATGGTAAACTGGTGTTAATCCTCTTACAACGTATAGTTTCAAGGCCAGTGGAAAGGGCAGTACCATCACAGTAGGTGTACATCAACTTCTAAAATTTGCTTGCACACTCCCTCTCTTGAGAAGGAAATTAGAAGCTAATCCCAACCTTATTGCAAGACAATTAAAGGAAGAATATCGTTTACTTCAGAGAAAGGAGTATTAAACTAATATTGACTTTGTTAATTCTTTCTTTCAGATAATTGCTTTTGATGAACTGAAGACAGACTACAAAAACCCTATAGACCAGTGTAACAGCCTAAATCCAGTAAGTTTTATTGGCTTGTGTTCATTGGGGAGTAAGTGAATAGTAAATGCATATTGTATGTATATATAGTTTGGAGATTGGTGATTTTAGTTCATTGGTATTTTGAATTTTATTGGATTGATTTTCATTCAAAATGACATGCAGTATTAGAATTTTTTGTCTCTTTACCTATGGATTTATATTTTTATATAGGTTTATCATTCTGATCTGTAATTCTATATGTAAATGGTTGAAAAGCAGAGTAGACATAATAGTAGATTGAGACGTGTATGATAATTAGATTTTATTTAGAATTTTTTTTACACCACAAAAAATATTAATTCTAATTACATTTTTTCATAATATTGATACATTTTGCAAGAACTTATTCTCTTTGTCAGAACTTCATTCTTTTATCATTCTGGTGATATGCAAGATATATTTATAGACATATTGTTTTCTTGCAGTTGGTGTTACCAGAATATGCCCTTCACTTGCTGTTCAACATTTTTTTCCTCATGGCTGGCGAGTGGTTCACTTTAGCTCTTAATGTGCCTCTTATTGCCTACCATATCAACAGGTAAGCTGCACACCCTTAGAGTAATTTCAATGACTTGATAACATAGCTTATGGAGAACATATTTTTTGGAATTAGATTTCCGTAAGAGTTACACACATAAGAACTTTGTTTTGAGCTGTGTGTCTGTTATTCAGGTACCGAAACAGACCAGTGATGTCCGGGCCTGGTTTGTATGACCCCACAAGCATCATGAACCATGAGGTGCTGAGCCAGTGTCAGAGAGAGGGGTGGATCAAGCTGGCCTTCTATCTTTTGGCTTTCTTCTATTATCTCTATGGGTGAGTTGCCAAGGAAACCTTTTGTGTTTTGCAGTCAGTAGCAGTGGAAAGTTGGAGCTTCTTGTTTAGGTCGACCGGTTAGAAGAAAGTTGAAGTGTCTTGCTATATTTTGACCTGTACAGGGCATGTATATGCACACTCAGTCCATTGTGATTGGGGATTATTAATATATGGCTCCAGAAGTGCTTAGTCACTGAGGAGTCAGTTACTAGACCTATATTATCCTGTATGCCTATTTTATTGATGTTTGGAATTAAAAAAAAATTCTAATTGTAATGTTAACCGAGTGTTGACAAGAAAATATTGCATTCACTTTAGTATTGTTTTGTTAAATGTTTCTGTACATAGATGGCTCTGCCAGTGCTTATCCACAAAGGAGTCAATTAGTAGATCTTGTGGCCTCACCTTTCCTTGAAATAACGGGAAAACACTTTTTCTATTTATGCTATTAATATTGATACTGTTATTTTTGTTATAAACTTTAGAATAACTTTATTTTTATTTACATTACTACCAGCAGGATTACATACTGGAAAATATTATAAAAAATCAAGTAAGAGGGATAACAGGTGAGACAGGTAGTTCTCTTAATTGGCTCATTGGTGACTTAGTACTTGTGGAGCCATCTATATGTAAAAACAATTGCTAAATTAAACACACACTGGGCATTTCATATACGCACATGCCATTCCCGGCGGCAAGTGGTTGATAGCATTATAATAGTCACAGTATTTATAACCATAAGTATGATGATGATAATGATAACAATCATAACCAGAATTATAAAAGTAATGGTAATAACAGTATTAGATTTTTTTTTTTTTTTTTTTCCCCTAAAAATTCAAGAAATGGGGAAATCAGGTGATGATGCTAGGTAGGCCTTCTAAATGACTCATTGCAAACTAAGCACTTGTGGAGCCATCTCTGTGTAAACAAAATTTACAAAGCAAAACTACAATCGATAGTTCATGTACCTGGCACCAGTTTGTTAGTATTATAAGAATAGTACTATATTGGTAATGATGTATATTTTAACTCCCTAAAGGATGATATATAGTTTTATTATTGTTCTAAGGTATTTATAAGGGATGGCAAGAGTTTGTTTATCAGTCTGTTTCACTGACTGCTAAACTTTTGTCATATGTGGAGGTAATATAATGCATTATTTGTCTCCTATGAGATACACTTCATTAATATTGAAGTAAATATTTATTTATTTATTTTTGTTTAAAGTCTTCGAGTTCAAAGGCACATATTGTGAAAGTAATGAAAAAGATGTGTTTATAGAAGACCCTTTTTTCTTACAGAATGATTGTATCCCTCATCTCAGCGGCATAGTGGAGACAAGAAGCTGGGCATGTCAGCTGATGAGGGTTTTCTTCTACAGCCAATGTTTGTATGCCAACAAGCTGCTGTCTGCTCTGCT
>NC_091568.1:14480408-14482908 GCF_042767895.1 Penaeus vannamei
TAGCCCCGAGATTGGTAAAGGTAACATTAATAGACTGTCAATGATCTTCAATGAACACGAACGCAGTAACGCCCAGAAATGAAAGAAACACAAGCCACAATAGACAGTAAACAAAAGCTGATAGATGATAGAGAATAAACAATAAACAGTAGATAATAAGTCGCAACGTTTCGAGTGAGATGAAACGCCTCCTCGGTAATGACATTTGGGCTTTATCATCTGACGAGGAGTAAGATGATAAAATACTAATAAAATACTAATGCTAAGAATCAGAGAGCCTACCGTTCACAATAACAAAGAGCATACTGAAATTCTGTTACTGTTAGTTTTTATTTTACTGAAATTCTTACTTAAATGAAACTCTTACTGGAAGTTTTACTTCACTGAGACTCTTTATTCACTGAAATTCCTACTTTACTGAAACTCTTTACCTACTGAAATTCTTAATTCACTGAAAATCTGACTTAATTATAGGAAATTTGTTCTGAATTGGATTGTTGTATTTCAGAACAACGTGGCCTACCACTTATTCTAAAACTGACATCATTAGAATTTATCACAAGGCGTTTCGAGTTTATGTCCAAGTTGCACGAGTCTTCTACAAGTAGGACGAGGATTATTGTAGCATATTTATTGAATCACAATAAATATTTCAGATTCTCTTGTCCATTTTCCTATAGTTTTGTGATTTTATATTGTGGTCTTATATTCGTATGGTTTCCTTGTATTGTATGTCCCTAGATTATAATTTCGTATGTTATAGTCTTGCATTTTTGGAACCTTTTTAACTTTTAATTATTTAGATGACACGAAAACTAAAGACTATTGTATGAAGCCTTTCTATTCGAGTGAATAAAGCCATACCTTGCGCGACGTAAGAAAAGTCAATCTTTACACTGTCAGGTGATTTGCTACAGAGGTTCTCGAAGGCGTCGTGAGTGAAATGTTCTTGCAGCAGCCTCTTGTCGCCTTGACTCTTCGCCCTCCTCCGACACGACGACCCTGACGCGGTGACTTGGACGGACTCTTTTGTTTTGAAGGTCACGATGGACGCTCCACTCATCGAGATAAAAGATGGCGATCTGGCGCACTACTCTTCTTACTGCTGGAAATGAGTGTTGACAGCCTGTTTTCTGCGATACTGATACTGAACAATGCTGATAGCGAGCACCTTTATTTGGTCTTCACAACTGTACAGTTTCCATATACAATTTGGTAAAAAAGACTGACTAAATCTTACACTACGTGCCTCCTTGCTTGTTGTCTTTTTGGCTATCGACCCGAGGGCATGTGGCTCTACTTAACTCAACCGGCAAAAGACCAGTGAGTCAGTGGATCCTTTTCAGTGTAATGTCATAAAATTGTATCTCTTCACACCGCCAGAAAATCGAGAAAAGTGAAACAAAGCCCGCCGGTCTCTGCGACTCGAAAGACACCACGAAGCTCATTATCACATGGACCGCGGGTGTCGCTGTAGCTGTAGACGCTGAAGATTTCCCGAATCTCGCTGACCAAAGGAAGGGAATATAGGGCCAGGTTTGCAGATTCAAATGGGAACTTTCCAAGGAATATGTAGGTTTTGACTGACGCATTCATCTCCAATTTTCGAAGGTTTGGCGAGAAATTCTAACTCAGTGGAGTAATTGCAGCTTCAATCGTAATTAAGTAGGCTAAAGTTTGATAATTAGTAGTTCAATATGCCTTACTTTGGTCAACTGTAGTTCAGTAAACCATAATATTTTCAGCTACAGGTCATTTGTAGTTTATTAATTTGTGTACACACAAGCATATTTACACACAGACACACAGATACACACACACATATCTACACGCACACAAATACACACACATCTACACGCACACAAATACACACACAACCACGAACACACACATGTACTTCAAAATGCCGTACAGTGGATGTGGAAATCAGCCGAGCGCACAAGGAACCTAAAAAAAAAAAAAAAAAAAAAAAAAAAAAAAAAAAAAAAAAAAAAAAAAAAAAAAAAACTCCACTCAAGATGCATAAACACACGTTTGTATTCTTCATTGGCATGTTTTAAAACCAGCGACTGTTGATTTATGATTAAAAGGCACAGCAAGAGTTATCTTTCGGATTATACTCTCTTCGGTCGGAAAGGAAAGGAAAATTTGAAAAAGGCAGTAATTCTCTATGCTGTTTGACCAATCAAGCTGATTATTGTATTGGCACACATTTTCCCTTTTCCCCCACCCCTTTCTACCTCCCATACACCCCCTCTTCCCTCCTAACCTACCCTTCGCCCCCCCTCCCCCCCTTCCACACTCCCACATCCTTTCACCCACATCCACATCTTCCCACACCCTTCCGACCCCCCTCCTCCCCCTTTCCACCCCCACATCCTTCCACCCACACCTACCCACACCTTCCAACACCCTTCCTTCCCCCTTTCCTCACCTTCCCACACCCTTCCTACCCCCCTCCTCCTCCTTTCCACCCTCCCACATCCTTCCACCCACACCT
>NC_091568.1:14524298-14527890 GCF_042767895.1 Penaeus vannamei
AGGGTGGAAGGGGGAAGTAAGGGTGTGGGAAGGTGTGGGTAGGTTTGGGTGGAAGGGTGGAAAGGGGGAAGGAAGGGAGTGGGTAGGTGTGGGTGGAAGGATGTGGGAGGGTGGAAAGGAGGAGGAGGGGGGTAGGAAGGGTGTGGGAAGGTGAGGAAAGGGGGAAGGAAGGGTGTGGGAAGGTGTGGGTGGGAGGGTGGAAAGGGAGAGGAGGGGGGTGGGAAGATGTGGGTGTGGGTGGAAGGGTGTGGGAGTGTGGAAGGGGGGAGGAAGGGTGTGGGCGAAGGGTAGGTTAGGAGGGAAGAGGGGGTGTATGGGAGGTAGAAAGGGGTGGGGGAAAGAGGGACATGTGTGTCAATACAATAATCAGCTTGATTGGTCAAATAGCATAGAGAATTACTGCCTTTTTCAAATTTTCCTTTCCTTTCCGACCGAAGAGAGTATAATCCGAAAGATAACTCTTGCTGTGCCTTTTAATCATAAATCAAGAGTCGCCGGTTTTAAAACATGCCAATGAAGAATACAAACGTGTGTTTATGCATCTTGAGTGGAGTTTTTTTTTTTTTTTTTTTTTTTTTTTTAGGTTCCTTGTGCGCATTTTGAAGTACATGTGTGTGTTTGTGTTTGTGTGTGTATTTGTGTGCGTGTAGATGTGTGTATTTGTGTGCACGTAAATATGTGTGTGTGTGTGTGTGTGTGTCTGTGTGTAAATATGCTTGTGTGTACACAAATGAATAAACTACAAATGACCTGTAGCTGAAAATATTATGGTTTACTGAACTACAGTTGACCAAAGTAAGGCATATTGAACTACTAATTATCAAACTTTAGCCTACTTAATTACGATTGAAGCTGCAATTACTCCACTGAGTTAGAATTTCTCGCCAAACCTTCGAAAATTCGAGATGTGTCAATCTAGACCTAGATATTCCTTGAAAAGTTCCCATTTGAATCTGCAAACCTGGCCCTATATTCCCTTCCTTTGGTCAGCGAGATTCGGGAAATCTTCAGCGTCAACAGCTACAGCGACACCCGAGGTCCATGTGATAATGAGCTTCGTGGTGTCTTTCGAGTCGCAGAGACCGGCGGGCTTTGTTTCACTTTTCTCGATTTTCTGGCGGTGTGAAGAGATTAAATTTTATGACATTACACTGAAACCATGAAAAGGATCCACTGACTCACTGGCCTTTTGCCGGTTGAGTTGAGTAGAGCCACATGCCCTCGGGTCGATAGCCAAAAAGACAAGCAAGGAGGCACGTAGTGTAAGATTTAGTCAGTCTTTTTTACCAAAATGTATATGGAAACTGTACAGTTGTGAAGACCAAATAAAGGTGCTCGCTATCAGTATTGTTCAGTATCAGTATCGCAGAAAACAGGCTGTCAACACTCATTTCCAGCAGTAAGAAGAGTAGTGCGCCAGATCGCCATCTTTTACCCCGATGAGTGGAGCGTCCATCGTGACCTTCATAACAAAAGAGTCCGTCCAAGTCACCGCGTCAGGGTCGTCGTGTCGGAGGGCGAAGAGTCAAGGCGACAAGAGGCTGCTGCAAGAACATTTCACTCACGACGCCTTCGAGAACATCTGTAGCAAATCACCTGACAGTGTAAAGATTGAGTTTTCTTACGTCGCGCAAGGTATGGCTTCATTCACTCGAATAGAAAGGCTTCATACAGTAGTCTTTAGTTTTCGTGCCATCTAAATACTTGATTAAAAGTTAAAAAGGTTCCAAAAATGCAAGACTGTAACATACGAAAATATAATCTAGGGACATACAATACAAGGAAACCATACGAATATAAGACCACAATATAAAATCACAAAACTATAGGAAAATGGAGAAGAGAATCTGAAATATTTATTGTGATTCAATAAATATGCTACAATAATCCTCGTCCGACTTGTAGAAGACTCGTGCAGCTTGGACATAAACTCGAAACACCTTGTGATAAATTCTAATGATGTCAGTTTTAGAATAAGTGGTAGGCCACGTTATTCTGAAATACAACAATCCACTTCAGAACAAATTGCCTATTATTAAGTCAGATTTTCAGTGAATTAAGAATTTCAGTAGGGAAAGAGTTTCAATAAAGTAGGAATTTCAGTGAATAAAGAGTCTCAGTGAAGTAAAACTTCCAGTAAGAGTTTCATTTAAGTAAGAATTTCAGTAAAATAAAAATCGGCAAAACGAAATTCAACAGTAAAGTAAAATTTTCAGAGAAAAAAATTAAGAATTACAGTAACGAAGAATTTCAGTATGCTCTTTGTTATTGTGAACGGTAGGCTCTCTGATTCTTAGCATTAGTATTTGACAGAATACAGAAGCATAATAATAAATAAAACCATAATTTTTGACGTTTCGAGTCAAAACAGACCCCTCGTCAGAGGATTAAGCCCAAATGTCATTGCCGAAGAGGCGTTTCATCTCACTCGAAACGTTGCGACTTATTATCTAGTGTTTATTGTTTATTCTCTATCATCTATCATCTTTTGTTTACTGTCTATTGTGGCTTGTGTTTCTTTCATCTCTGGGCGTTACTGCGTTCGTGTTCACTGAAGATCATTGACAGTATTAATGTTACCTTTACCAATCTCGGGGCTATAGAAAATGGCTATCTATTACTTGGTATAAAGAAAGTTGCCAGTGTGTAAATATTCAGGCCAGACAAAAAAAATAATGTCCAGTCTTACAAAAAGATTGATTAAAATGACACTTGTTTGTAATAACATATACTCTCCAAAAACTGCGTTGGCTAAAGTTCTTCAGATTTCTAGGTAGTCGAAAAAAATGAAAATCCAAATCTAGGGGATATTTTTACAATGATGCGGACAAAATCGATCAGTTATCCTAGTTATAATTGGTCAATTCAGTAATAATTACGATCCCTTTTTTTCTAAATCCGATGCAGACAACGTTATCCCCGTTTCAGAGAGGATGAAGATAAAGTTTTGGACAATTTAGATTATAAAAAATTGGAAACGAAATGACAATCTCAGAGTAATGCGTGATTAAAAAGAAATATATATTATGAAGTATTATAGATAGAAGATTGTGTCGTGAGTACAGTAACGGAAGCCTCTTTGGAATTAAAGCCAAGCTCACATTACCATTTTTATAGATCGATTAACACTTCACAGGGTAGCGATTAATGAAAATATATGATATAATATGAAGTCCAGTCATTTTATATGATCTATTTTCTGATATAAGATTTTAACTAACAAGTTAATTACAATGTAGTTATTTTTATCTCAATCCAAACCGATAACTATCATAATCCCCTTGAGCTGATACTTAACACATTGCCCTGTTGTAGAAAAGGCTTGAATGAGAATGAATATCTACACAATGCAAGAGATGTATTTGACCGGTTCTGATTATATCTTCGTCAGAAATACATGGAATACGTGTATTTCTGACGAAGATATAATCAAAACCGGTCAAATACATCTCTTGTATTGTGAAGATATTCATTCTCATTCATACCTTTTCTACATTTGTCAACGTGAATACAGACGAATTTGTTGTCAAGGAAACGTGTAATTAAACTAATGAAATGGATGTCTGCGATCTAGCATGTCTCGTTAGCATTT
>NC_091568.1:14543390-14545890 GCF_042767895.1 Penaeus vannamei
CCCGCCTCCTTAATTCCCCTTCGTTTCACCCGTCTTCGTTCCCGTCTTCCTGCCTCTCGTCGTCTCCGGGGACCTATGGCCACGAGGGGACCATACGCAACCCCGCTTCGGACGCCGCCGCGAAGTACCGTCAACTGCCGAACGACCACTTCCGCTCTCGCCCGAACGACCTGGTGGCAATTGGGGAAACGATCACTCTTGCGTGCATTTTGCCACCAGGACACAGGGAGGTCGGGCGAGGTGACGGTGCCGGCAGACTGGCTGCGACGGAGGAAAGAATAGCATGCAGACAGTGGACCGCCAACCTATATTTTAGCAGGTCATGTATCCTCTCGCGTGACAAAACTCCCGAGTACTCGATGACCTTAATTTCGTGTACCTTGTGACCTCGTGGGATTCGAAGTGACCCCGTGAAAATTGCGAATTTGCAAGTCACTTCATTTCTAGTTTGATCGTAATCGGTAAATAGTGATTCAAATCACTAACGGTTTGGTCTTGCTAATTTTCCTTTGTTTTGTTTCTTCATTTGTTTGCATACTTTGTATATTTTTTCTTTTTGTTTGCTTGTATACATGTTCCATTTAATATTTTGTTTGCATGATGCTTTCATTTATGTACGCTTTTTTAATACAAATAAGATATCTTGCGATTTCTCATTCTCCCCTCAAATTAAATTGCGATAAATTGAAGGTAAAAAAAAAAGTATAAATGAAATATGAGCTGGGGAACTGAAAAGGCCAAAATCGCCATTTTTTGTTATCAAGGTTCGGGACATCCAGCCCCGTAGTGACGGGTACCGAATTTGTTTGCATAAGTTACTCCTGTCTGTGGTCAGAAACTCCTTGGGAACTCTTTAGTGAACGAATCTTTGGTCAGCTTATTGATAAAATTCAGGAGTCCTTGGTGGCATTGACCAGTTTATACGAGTCACCTCTACCAATCAATTTGTATACGATCACATTAGCCTTAAATCGCCACAATCGACCATACACAAAATGGTGCAGATTGCGGTGGGATGTATGTGTTAAGTCCTTTTACTTAACAAGGAAAGACAAGCCTTTTCACTGGGGAGAAGATCGAGTAAAGGCATTTAATGATAACACTTTAGTATCGACACCAGTGTTCCGAAGACCAGAGTTCGATATCCTGTTTGAAATAGATAATGATGCTTCAAATGTAGCTGTAGGTGCATGTCTTAAGCAACGGATCGAAGGAAAGCCGCGCGCCGTTGCGTATTTCAGTCGAAAATTGAAAGGATCCGGAGTTCGTTATAGTGCCACGGACACAGAAGCGCTTGCCGTCGTTGAAAGCGTTTATGGGAGAAGTTTTGAAGTATTCACCGATCACCGACCGCTCATCCATAGTATTTAAGCTTCCCACGAAACCATCTAGATGTCAAGATGGAGCAACAAAATCGATTCGCATGACTGCAAGGTCATTTACAACCCGGGTGCCGCACGTCATGTCCCCGATCTTCTTTCGTGCATCGTAGCTGCTGTGTGTGTGTGCATGTACATGCATACATACATTATATCTATCTACCTATCTATCTATGTGTATGTATATATACATACATACACAATATATATATATATATATATTTATATATATATTTATATATACATTTATGTATTATATATATATTATATATATAGTTATATATACATTTATATATATATATATAGTTACATATACATTTATATATATATATAGTTATATATACATTTATATATATATATAGTTATATATACATTTATATATATGTATATATATATATATATGTATATATATATATATATATATATATATATATATATATATATATATATATATTGTAGTCGCTGTTCGAGTTATTGTTCGAAATGAAACTCGCAGTGTCGCACTCGCTCTACTTTATTAGTTAGTAAACACGGTGAAATCTGTGGACATACGACATACATTAATTCCCATTACATTCGTCCTTTTAGCTATGACATACCACATATAAATACATATCATTAAAAGCTTTCGTATCAAATACATCTGACACATATTCACTTCTATATGTTCCGTTATTCAATTCGCACTATATTACACTTCACATGGTTTCAACACATACACTTTGCGAGTTCTCTGATCACTTGACAAATTTCTGCTTGCTGTACAACAGACTTCACTAAGATGCTACACCTCGAAGTGTCACAGGCGTACTGTCCTCTTGTTATTAACTGTACCAGTCTGTGGAGGCAGACAAAGCGCGTTTTGTTTGCCCAGCTGTGTTTGACCGTTTGTCTGGCCTATGACGGTCTTGTGTATAGGCTGCGTGGTGATAACATATAGAGGGTCATGCCAATTTCAACCATCATGTAGTCTAGAACTCTACATGCGTCTTCTTTGTCCAGCTGTGTTTGACTGTGATGTTTGTCTGGCCTATGACGGTCTTGTGTATGACTGTGTGGGGATAACATACTGAGGGTCCTGCCATTTTCAGCCGTTTTGTAGTCTACAAAGCTACATGCGG
>NC_091568.1:14553390-14555890 GCF_042767895.1 Penaeus vannamei
ATTAGAGCAGTGTTGTCCAAACTGGGGTCCGCGTACCCCTGGGGGTTCACAACATAGATCATAAGATGGTTTGATGCAAACAAAAATTACTCTAAAGCAATATTGAGATATTTTTACATTGTCAAAAAAAAAAAAAAAAAAAAAAAAAATTCTGGTATGAACTGATAAAACCGAACGTCTTCGCGGCAAAAAATTCCACTTCAGCTGGGTCTTCTAACTGGGCATCATTAAAGGCAGGGCCACAGTCCCACAGAACGACAATCTTCAGCCCTGCAACACACTCAATAAGAATAGTTATATACGTTTCAGATATCCCAAGTTTACAGGTTAAATGTCGCATTTTCTTTTTGTACATCTAATACATATTCAGTAAAAATATACAGGTGCATCTGATATTGCTGAATGTTGATACATTATTGGCTAAATAATGTACTTACTGTTTATTGTTTTAGGGGTCATCCATAATTTTCATCATTACCATGAGCGTACAAACTGTACACAATATACAATAAGTGCATTATTAAGCCAGTGATGTAACAATACTCATCAACATAAATGCATCCGCATCTCTTTATAGAAAATGTGTTAGATGCATAACAAGAAAATGCTATATTGAACCTGTAAACTTCATATTGAGTGTGTTGCAGGACTGAAGGTTAGTAATTCTATAGGACTTTGGCTGCCTTTGGTGAATGAATTTCGAGTGAAATTTCAGCCGTCGGTTCATACCAGGATGGTTAAAGTAATTTTTATAATTGATTTATTTGAACATGGGAAAATATCTCAATATTGATTTCAACATTTTTCATTTGCATTAAATCATCTGTTGTCATAAATAGAACAAATATACAGCATACGGAAAAAAATCCGTAGGTACTTTGTATTGCCCTGTTATCACACTTTTGATTTCAATACAGTGAAAGAGCAATATAACAAGATAGGCTTTTATTTTGAATTCATATTTCTTAGAATCCCAAACTCAGAACACATGTAGTAGAGAGGGAGATCTTGATCCATCACCATTTTTGTCCTCTTAAGGGGATCGTCTACATTTTTTATTTTTTGGGGGGGGGCAAAATATTCCATCTTACCGATTTAGAGTTATATGCTTTTCGAAAGACTTTCAGGGCCTATGAATCTCCCATAAAAAAATTAAGGCAAACCCCACCCACCCCGCAGTTATTGAGGTAGTAGCCACTTTCGATGTCCTCTGAAATGTGATTTTTTTCACCTTACCTTAGCAAATCGGCAATTGTGACGTAACGGTAAGATATAATTAAAAAATGAGATTGATTTCAGAAATCCTATATTTCACTTATGAGACCCACCTTCATTTTTTTCGGAATCTAAAGAATCTGGGAAGCATTCCAGAAATAATAAAGAAATTTTTGTTTATCGATCAGTGAGAATGATATGCCGTTCATTTGGAGTATCTTAGTTATGTTTTTATGTTTGGATCATAGTTCGTCAGTTTCATCCTTCAGCAAAATATTTTAAACATAAACCACACCCTCAAACAATGGGGGTATACATGCCAAATGATCCGGATTGCCACCTAAATTAAATGGGATGTTAGGCTAAGACACCTCAGGTAAAAATCTCATTAAAATCTGTTCAACACCTTTTGAATAATAATAATAATCAAAAAATCCTGGGTCCAGATCATGATTCAGATCACCAGATCATTGAAATCTGCTCATAACTATGAGTTATGAACCACAAAAGCAAAAAATCCAATGGAGGTAACATGTATAAATATAAGGTGGTGGAATACACGGTAATGATTTGTATATGCGTAAAAATATATATATGCATACTGTTACACCACCCTGTGCTTGAATATTTGTATTTCACAGGGTGTTTCGTCCCGTAGACTTACACAGCCCCGGACTGGCCTCAGGAACACGTGCGCGCGGCCCAGCGAGTGTGATGATCGCAGGCATGGAGAACGATGCTATATCTGACTACTATTTTATATTGTAAAACCCCATTATAACGATATTAAAGGTAAATAATAAATGACTTACAGAACTATTTCATCTAGCAATTATCATCCATAATGAAAAACATGAAGTAAAAAAAATATATATTTCTGTACATTACATTTAAACGCGTAGCACACACATTTTTAGTTCGAAATAAAACTGGTCGAAATCGAAAATGTGCATTCGCCGTGCAAAAAATGATAGATTGTTCTATTCAGAAATGCAAACAGAATGCTTGTTATTATTATTATTATTTTTATTTTAGTGAAATTTTCAATCTACTTTCAAAAGAGACCCAAATCAGCGGGACCATGCCATCGCGTTGCAATGCTTGAACAACCTTATCACGCTCTGGGAACTTCTGCAAGACTTCAGAATGCACGTAGATGATAGAGGATTATGTTGTAAGAAGATTATTCTTCTACCTATTATTTTCCATATTTGAAAAATGGAAATGAAAAACCCCAACGACCGTTATTTCGAATGTATACATATTTCGGTTTCGAACGCTGTAA
>NC_091568.1:14595890-14603390 GCF_042767895.1 Penaeus vannamei
CGAAAGACTCCGACAATCGCTGCAAGCCTCCTTTCTAATGTCCATAACTAGTAAGGTACGGTATACATTTCCTTCTTTTCCGTCCTTTCTCAACCATGACATGGTCCCCTGTGTCCCCCCCCCACTCTCTCTCTCTCTCTCTCTATATATATATATATATATATATATATATATATACATACATATATATATATATATATATATATATATATATATATATATATATATATATATATATATATGTATATACATATATATGCATATTCTTTTCTTTTTCACTCTTCTTTCAAAGGAGTCAGGAGAAGGTTAACCCCGTCTTTTGGCCTCAGCAAACCCAAGCCAAAGTCAGTCTTAATCTCCTCGTGTCCGGGTGCCACGTTTATGTCCGAGGCAAGGAGCATCTTGGCCAGAGCTACTTTGGCTTCCATGAGGGCGAATCTCATCGCTGCAAAGGAAGTGAAATCTATATAAGTGATTTATTCCTTATTACTTATGGATATTATTATAAGACTTATTAGTAGAAAAGGCTCGAGAGAGAGAAGCCACAAGTGAGAGAGAGAGAGAGAGAGAGAGGGAGAGTATAAAAGGTGTTTAACCTTCTATATCTGACACTGATGGGGCAGGATATATACTACTTATACGGCTTAACTCTTTATTGATGAGCTACCCACACGAGTAGAAATAAACACGATACGAGACTGGTGACTGCGGGGTGCGGTGCCCGTATAGTGAGGGCACAGCTGCAGGTTGTCAGCAAAGAGGCAGGGTCGTTCTCAGGAGAAAGTGTGTCTAATTGAGTCTCTGAGTGTATCTCTGAGACAGAAATCAAGCTGGGTCACTTTATATTCGTCAAACGATGGGCAGAACGATGGGGGTTTGGCGTGGGGTGTATATTTAGAATTACCCGTGGCATGGAACAGCAAGGAGTCCACATGAACTCACATGGCACAGTCTATTTACTTTCATGATGCAATATGCTATTTAGTATGTTATAGAGAGAGGTATATAAATAGAAAGAACTATCGAAACAAGACGAAATTATTCCCAATCGACATCTTACTCCCAAACCTCAGGTTATCTCACCTATACAGTTCCTGGGTCCGATTCCGAAGGGTATGTGCGTGAGGTGGGTGATGTTCGCCTTGTTCTCGGGCAGGAAGCGCTCGGGGCGGAACACCTCGGGCTCGGGCCAGTACTTCGGGTCCCGATGGATTTGAAAGAGTGGACATGTCACCACCATGCCAGGCTCGATGGTCACGTCCGTGCCGGGGATCCTGCAATTATTTAAGGTTAGTTATTAAAGAAGTATGCGTGTGCCATATATATATATATATATATATATATATATATATATATATATATATATATATATATATATATATATATATATAAACAGCTACGCAGAAAAATATTTTTTAGAAAATCATGCTAAACATTCTGACTTATTAAACACTGATTTGCAAACTACTTTTGGATATGTTTAGCTTATCCTGATATTACAAGGCAAATTCCATCCCTTACAGGAATAAAATCGTCATCTCACAGTGAATCAATATGGATTCTGGAACGACATTCGAAAATGAATTAGAGCAAGACAGATTCGAAACTCATACACACACAGATATATATACATGTGTGTATGTATACCTGTATATCTACATTCACACACACACACACACACACACACTCGCACACACACACACACACACACACACACACACACACACACACACACACACACACACACACACACACACACACATATATATATATATATACATATATATGCATATATGCATGAATATATATAAACTGTGAAGGTTATGAAATTAACCTCTACACAAAACTGCTTTTGTGTTGAAACACTGGAATGGCAACAACAATATACTATATCATACGTCAAAACATAAATATATACACTAAGAATACACAAGAAGAAAGAATCAAATATAGTAGAAATAGGAATAATTAAGTAACACAATTTGCAAATAATATCAACGAGTAGCGAGGTGTGGGTTTTCCAGCTGGGTCAGAATTCCCGAGTGATGAGCTGCAGTTGTCCAAGAGCTGGGGTTCTGGCAATGGATTGGTATCCGCCATGGACTGGCATCAATCTACTCTTTAAGGAGCTTTTGGGTGTGGGCGTGAGTGCCCACAGGTCTGGCTGGGTGCTGGAGATTGATGGAGAGAGCCGAGGCGGCTCCCCCTCTCTTTTTTTAAATACTAGAGAAGATAATCTTCAGATTCTCGAAGGAAGAAAAGGAAGAAGAAGAAGAAGGCTAAGATAATAGCTAGCTACCTAAAATGAAGAAATAGAGGGAGATGATGAAAGGTGGGGGGCGTAACCCCTTGCTAGACATAAATTGGAGTTTTGATCAGCTATATGTTTGTTTGTTTGTTTGTATTACATAGTTTCCTATGTACACAAATAAGATAAAAGTGGATCATAATTCCTTGTTCCCTTCACCTTAAACAGATTTTTATATACAAATAAACAAGAAACTTTGTTTTCCACATTCATTCACTCATGCCCAGACATGCCATACACATGCACGCATACATACATACATACATACATACATACATACATACATACATATATATATATATATATATATATATATATATATATATGTATGTATGTATGTATACATGTATAAATACACATTCACAAACACGCTTGCATACATGGTTATATACATACATGCCCACGAACATATACGCCTATGAACGTACACACTTATATACATACTTGTGCATACATATACACATATATATATATACATGCACATACATACATATATATATATATATATATATATATATATATATATATATACACATACACATATGCATATATATATACACATACATACACGCATACACATCCGTGAACATATGTATGCTCCTAGGTACATGCACACTCATGACCAGCACATGCACATACGTATACTTCGTGAACATATACTCCCATGAACGTACACCCTTATACATATACACATGCATATATATATATATATATATATATATATATATATATATATATATATATATATATATATATATATATATACATATACATACACACACACACACACACACACACACACATATATACATATACATATACATATACACATATGCATATATATACATATATACATATACACATATTCATATATATACACATATGCATATATATACATATATACATATACACATATTCATATATATACACATATATACACGCATACACATCCGTGCACATATGTATTCTCCTAGGTACATGCACACTCATGACCAACACATGCACATACATACATGTTTTTTTCCCGTAGGTTATCTCCATCCCACCTATTCTCGGAGTTTATCTGTCGTTGTGTGCGGAGGTTGAGGACAACTTCCGCACACTCACGATATATAAAAACCGATTCGTCGGTGAGTTTATAAGATAACCCGTCTTCAACTCGCCTCTCTATCCTTCGTCTCGGTCTCCTCACTCGCGCCAGAGGAGATCGTGGCGTCGGCTGCGAGAGGCTGGTGAAGTGACTGCTTCTAACTCCTCCGTGTTGCAATATTGTCGTGCTGAACTCGGCCCAGGCACCGGAGCTTAAGTGGGGCTGATCTGTGCCAGCTACCCGGGAACGAGGGGAGCCTGCTGATGGTGAGGGCGAGAGGACAGGCTGGACCCAACCTGGGGGAAGTATGCCACGCTGCAGGTTTCGGGGGTCGACTACAAGGTGACCTTGGCGCCGCGGGATGGAGGGTTAGGGCTTTTCCTGCTTCGGATTGGCTGAGGCTAGTTCGCTCTTAGGTCGACTTTGCCCCCAGGTCTTGGACCGAAGATGGTCTGAGATTGGTCTGATGCCCTTCTAAATGCCATGCCCTAACCGCTGTGGACTATCCACGCCCCCCACCCCCAACCATGGTCATGACCTGTGATCATGACCTAGACCCAGACAGACTCTCCGAGCATCTCCGCTCGGACGCTGTTTACCCTGGGGGCCATCGCTCCAGGCCCCCCTGCCCGGGGGGGGCCTGGACACTTGCAGCTTCAACCGTCCTCGCTACCAGCTACCAACCACCTACTCCAATGAATGCTGCGACCAGAACGTGCCTTTCCCTACACAACTAAGTGAGGGACCCAACCAGGGGCCGTATTGAGCAACACTTTACGAGATCGTAAAGGGTTTGTTTACATCGTAAAACAAGCTGCTCTCTCGTTTCTCGCAACAATCGATTCTAGAGCTGCATCAAGAATTTCACACTTGAAGGTGTCCCACAGAAGTACAGGGTCTCTCAGATTGTCAAGTATTGTGAAACGACTAGAAATTACCTCAGCAACCCTCTAGGCACACTCCCCCTCCCTCAGCCTGCCCAAATGAAACACTAGGATGATCATTGGACCGATGGGGAGTTTTAAAGTGGACCCAGAGGGTAGCCACAACCAATCTATGGTCAGTACCACAGAACTCGGCACTCCTATACACCCTGTAGTTCTAGAGGATCCTGCAGCGAGTGCTAATAAAGATGTGGTCAATGTCCTTGGCTGCAATACCAGCATCACTGCACCACGTCCAGTCATGTGGGTCTTAGTGCTGGTACCAGGAGCCAGAAATTCTCAATTTCTGGGACCTTGCAAAGTCCTTGAAAAGGAGGCTATTCTCGCTGCCGGCATCAGCTCCCAAACCATGGGGACCGACAGACATCTGATAGCCAGCTCGATTCGATGACAGCCAAATACTGCACTGGTCACCCAGAACAATACGAATATTTCACCGAGGACAACTGACTGACATAGATGCAAGTTTGGCATAAAACATCTCTTTCAAATCGAGTTTACAAACACCAGTAGGAGTGTACACAGCATTAAGAGATGAATCTAAATTCTAGCATCAGTCTTGATATCATTATATGCTCATCGATTGGAGTACCAAGGGTTGGATTCTGCTGAAGATGACTATAGCTACTCCCTGAAGATGGTGACCAGCGCTGCGGCCTGACTAATAGGTGTAGCCACTTACACTAACTGTGCCACTGCCAGGTCTCCTCACCTCCAAGAAAGCAGCCACTTCAACTCTCAGCCACCCTAGTTCTCTCGACAGTAGAGGCAACCAATCATCCTGATGCAAAGAACGGATGTTCCAAGCCCCAACCCTGACTTCCCGCCCAGGTCTAGCCTCAGACAGTCACTGCGGGTGGACACCACCTCTCCTAATGCTGCCCCATACAAAGGGGGTTGGCAGGCTGCAGGACCCAACATCTACCTGTGGAATTCCCTTGGGCATAGCCCCACAAGCTTCACTCCAGGCTGGCGGGACGAGTAACTCCAGCTCCTATCCTGCGCTCCAGCAGTTACCCACCCTATGGGGCCCACATCCCCCCTCACTTGCTGGGCAGGAGGGGTATTTCCCTTCCTCCTAGCATTTACATTTATATTTGACACTGCACATGGGATTTATCTGGGGGGAAGAGGATTGACAAGGCTTCCCATTACCCCAGGGAGCATAGAGGCAGGAGTTGGTACGAAGCCAGGGCGTGTCCACATGCCAGTGGGCCATAACCCTGAACCTCTAGAACTTCCTGCTGCTCCGAGATGCCCTACTGTTTAACCTGGGACCACAATGTACCCAGTTTCCTTGGGAGGCCACGAGGAGGCACTGCAGAAGTCTCGATGATGAAGAGGCTGTTAGCTGACAGGGGAGGCTTATGCAGAGTTGCTCCCTTTTTTGCACAAGGCTAGCCAGCTGTGGCAGCTGCTGCATGCAAGCACTTAACACTATGCTACTACACCATCACTTCACATCAACCTGAGCGTGAAGCACCCACCTCTGTGTATGTATGTATATGGATATTTATGTGTGAGTGCGTGAATAAATAACCTCTCTGATAGGGACTCGAAACTTTACTCTTGTATCAGGCAACTGCAAGACGAATGCTGCACCACTAAGTTACGCAACCCACTAAAAGGAGTGTGCAACTAGGAGTTAACTAGCTCCCATAGATATTACCTATCTACACACACGCACATATATGGGATACATATTAAGTGTATAACTAAAATGGAATTCACACATAAACAAACATGTCCGGACACAAATGGTAGAACGTTTATAGAATTTACACATAAGTAGGCCTATATTCACAAAGTTTGAGATTTGAAGTATTTTGAATAGGTCTTACTTGTATTCCTTCACACACTTGCGCTCCAGGAAAAGCCCCGGTGGGTACAGGCGAAGGGTTTCTGAGGGAGAGAGAAACGGAAGGGTTAATCGCACTCAGAAATGAATGGCTTGGCAACTCAGATTCTGGCACATTTGAGTTCCTTCATTCTCTTTTCTAACAATCTCCCAGAAGCTGATGTTTGATACTTCAGTTTTTATTATTATTATTATCACTATTATTGTCATTATCCGGGATGAGTTGCCAGTTTATCCTTTTCTCTTTCCCGAAGTTGGACCGAGTACTTTACTGCCTGCCAATACGAATAATCTTTCAAATAAGACAATCTGGGAGACTTACCCATGATACAGGCATCAAGATATTTGGCTTCCATGATCCCCTGGTAGGTTATGTCGCCGTGTTCCTCAACCATTTCACTCATCTCCTGACGAAGGCGCTGCTGGATCTCTGGGTGCTTGGCAAGCAGGATGGACACAAAGGCCAGCGTGGAGGCTGTGGTATCGTAACCGGCAAGCAGGAACATGACACTTTGGGAGATGATGGTCAGTTCATTCAGGGCTGCAAGAATGGAAAGTGTGTGCATTTCAATCACTACCTGGGGTAAATGTGATATGTTGTACGACGTAAATATTGTGTACTTTTTAAAAAAATTGTATGATGCACAGGTATATTGTATGATATAAAAATCCTTTAAGTTGTAAGGTGCTACGTACTTTGCTTAGACGTGGATGATTTATTGTCGTCCTGCACTGCTGAGATTCCTTCAGCATCGCCAGTGGAAACTTCAGCTTCTAGCAACAGATCCAAAAAGTCTCCCCTTTTATTTCCACTTTGCCGCGCTCGCATGGTCTCACGGGCAACTTCCGAAAAGAAATCAGTAGCTGGTGCTGAAAATCTCATGTCCAACATCTTGGCAAGTTTAGGAAATACACCCAGGAAAGCAAATCTCCATATCCTTTCCGGTGTAATTTGGAAAAAAGTGTCAACCTTTTCAGCAAATTCTGGCTTTTCACCCACCAGTGAGTTGCATTCAATACCAAAGGCACAGGAGGCGATTGTGTCCAAGGTGAAGCGGCCAAAATTATACTTCATGTCGACAAAGGGCTTGGTGCGAGCTTCCTTGAGGCAAAAGGAGACGAGTTGGTCGGCCTTCTTGCACACGAGCGGGAACATCCCCTTTATTTTGCCGGACGTGAAAGTGGGAGACATGATGGCTCTCAATTTTTTCCACTCTTCACCTGTCTTCATAGACAACATGTTGGCCATTACTCTGTCCTTCTTGCTCGGCATGTTAAAGGTCCGTCTGTCCATAAAGTG
>NC_091568.1:14620890-14628390 GCF_042767895.1 Penaeus vannamei
ATGTTCGCCTTGTTCTCCGGTAGGAAGCGCTCGGGGCGGAACACCTCGGGCTCGGGCCAGTACTTCGGGTCCCGATGGATTTGAAAGAGTGGACATGTCACCACTAAGCCAGGCTCGATGGTCACGTCTGTGCCGGGGATCCTGCAAACATTTAAGGTTATGCATTATAAAAGTTTCCTATATCTTTCTCTGCATTCACCCTGAGAAAACGAGGCAGCAGTTTGCTTCATACAGCCTTTCTTGGTACATTTTTTTTGCGTAGATATATCACCCGGGCCTTTTTTCTAAATTGGCCCTCCTGTGGCAAGTATTTCTAGCTTTCTCATGTGTTTTAAACTGAATGCCTTGCTTAGATCCTAAATTGCCAGCAAACGCTGGGCATAAGCCCAGCGGCTGTGGTGGGGGGTCCCTGTCTCAGAAATTGCGTGTGCTCACAATTCTATGCATAATGTAACGGGGTCGCGTTGAGTTCGCCACAATGCTTACATTCCCTATCGATCACATCAATAATTTGCCAAGCGCATAGGTAACCAGTGGCTTATAGCCTGTGGCGTCTGAATAACATCTAGCTGAGGGCGAGTTTGTGGTACTTTCTCTGTGTCCGTTGGAGAATGGCAAGGGCCGCAGTGCTGGACCTCTCGACCCTGATCAAGGATTCTCTGTGCTATGGTGAGGATTGTGGTCAGGAGATTGAAGTTGTCGTTGGGCATGCTGTGTTGTAGACTGTCAGTGGCTGATCTGGAGTCTGTGTATATGGCCACGTATCCTTCTCTTAGGGACGCGTGGGCCAGGGCTCCCATGATAGTAACTTCAGCTTGGAACATTGATGGATGTTGTGGCATCCCTTGCTGTGAAGCCAGCACCTGTAGTGTAGTTTATGAGATCCACTGTTCCGTCCGTGAATTAGGCTCTACTAACCTTGGGAGTTATTTGTGTAATGACCCTTTGTACTTACGCCTTTAGGCTAGGCATAGAGTATTGAATTTTTTCTCCTTGGTTAGTTCAAGACTGAGAACTTAATCAAGGTGTTTGCCCGCGGCGGGGATCTCTATAGTCAGTGTGAGAGGAGTTCATACCCTTGGCAAGTAGTTTTTTGAGCTGAAAGTGTATTAACACTCTGTCTGTGTGTATGTGAGCCAGGAGTTGTCAGAAAATAGCTGGCAGTCTTGCTGTAGGCGTCTGAGTACTTTTTGTCTCATGTGTTTAGGGGTGCCTGTATGACCATAGAAAGAAACTGTGCTGCTATCCCGGAGTCCAGGGACGACAGGTTAGCCTCCATGAGGAGGTTGAGGGCCTTTGTCCATCTGGGGGAACCCAGGATGATCCTGGCTGCTTCGTTTTGGACTGTCTCCATTTTTACTTCTTATGTAATGCTGGTAGAAATGCGAGTGACAGAAGCATAGTCTACAATAGGGCAGACAGCGTGTACATAGAATGCTCTTAGTACTTTGCGTCCTGCTCCTGTCTCGTGGCCATTACTTTCACAACAGACAGTCGCCTTGGTTCGGTCAAGCAGGTACTAGACCTTTTTGAGGGTGTGGCCTATTCATATCCCAAGGTATTCATAGGCCTTAACCTGAGTTTTGTATTTTTACAGTGAATTTCAGAGCCCTTGCTTTCGATTTTGCTGCTAAATCTTTAGACCCGTCCTCCAACACTCTTCAAAGAGAATGTCCGGACAATGCTGGGCTCTTCTGAAGCAGTGCTTACCAGGAGATACTTTGAAGATAGTCTGCATGAGATGATTCTACATTCTGCTGCCAAGTGTATGTTGAGGATGCATGACATGAGGGTGTTGAAAAGGGCAGGACTGAGGGCCTCTACCTGTGGCATTCCATTTGGCAAGAGTACTTGCTAGTACAAAAGCCTTCTCCAAGTCTAGGAATACAACCGCGGAGGGAGTAGCGCATAGTGTGCTTAGGAGTGTGGCGATGCTGTGAACCTGTGCAGGTGCTCCATTGGAGCCAATTTAGTACCATCCTCTCGACTATTTTGCCCAGACAGCTGAGGAGAGAAATGGGGTGGTACGTGCCCAACTCCTTTGGTTTTTGGATTGGAATTATTATATCTTTTTTTCCAGTGCTGGGAAAGTATGGCAGTTTGCCATGGCTTTCTAATGAGCTGCAGGAATGCAAGCTCGCCTGTAAGACCACAGTGTGAGATGATGGGGCTGGAAATCCCATCAGAGCTTGGTGCTTATCCAGAACTGGTTTTATATGTCTTTCTTAGTTCCTTACAGAAGAACATCACATCATAGTCATCAGGTTGGAGTGCTTTGACTCTGATGAGAGTAAGCTTGCCTGGATTTAGGCGTTGTTTTTTTTTGCCCGTAAATCAGGGGGCAGGCTGTTGCTGCTGGTTCTGACTGAGAACTCGAGCACAAGCCTGTGTGCCAGATTGAGGGTCATGATGCATGTATCAACCGTGAGAGGGTGGTCTGGTAGCTAAAGGACTGGCACAATTCTAGCCACTTTTCCTGCCTGACTTTGTTGGCAGTTTCCATGGCATCCCTAACAGCTTGACTGATTTATGGCCTGGACAAGTCTTGCCTCGAGCACATCCACGTTTTCACTGTGTGGGGGCTCATTGGTTCTAAGTCAGGGGCCAAACCAATCTGGAAGGCTTGCCAGTTGGCCTTACCTGTTTTTCATTTGGGGATGTGTTATGGTCTTAGGGCTGGACCAGCATCCATGAGGATAGTGAATGTGCCATATGTGATCACTTGTAACAGTTTCATAAACACACCATCAAATTCTCTCCACTATTGTTGCTATGGCAAAGGTAAGGTCGAGCAGGTATTTATCAAAATACTGCATCCATGAAAGTCCATGTGCTAAGTGCACTTAACAGATGGAATTTCATGGATGCAGCACTCAACTTCGAGTAGATTACTCAAGTCTTATGTATCAAACTACTTAACGTCCTTAAGTTCCCACAACTGGATGATGAGGCCAAGTGTACAACGGGAGGACACAGCACGTGTTGCAACAGCACTGGAAGCAGCACAACAGCGAGTGAGGATACCAAATGTGAGGTAATTCTGACGTGATCAGAGGTCAAAGAAAAACGTACAAATCGAGCTTATGCCATCTCTGCAGAAGTGAAAGTGCTAGTGACATTTCGTTTTTTAGCAACTGGGAAAATGCAAATGCGCAACAGAGATGATTTTGGCATATCCCAACCATCAATTAGCAAGATAGTCGATGAAAAGTCAGATGCCCTTGTATTGCCAGCATTCCAAGCAAGGCTTTTAAAGTCCTCCACCCGGCAAGAAAACCTCCAACAAAAGCAAGCAGAATTCATGGAACACTATGGGTTTCCAGGAGTGGTGTGTGTGATTGATGACACTCATATACACAGAATATATATAGAAAAAAATATCACAGCATTAATGTCCAGTGTTTGATGCAAACTACAATATCACGAATGTTGTAGTAAAGTCTCAACTCTTCATCTTTGGTCCAATTAGCAGACGTCTTGGGTTTGGGGGCGAAGTCAGGGCTTGTTCCATTTTTAAATATTCGCCGCCATTTGGGACTCAACGGTGTGCAATCCGACGTGGACAAATGGGAAATATTTATCGCAAATTCTCATTTTTTTCATGTATACAGTGCTATAAATATGTGTTATCATTTTATATTGAGAGGAAAAATAGTTTTGTTTTGCAGTAAAACTTCCATAAAATATTCATACACTCAAGCGACCCACCTAAATGAGTTTGAGTGCTCTGTGGAGCACTCAGACTTTTCATAGATACCACACATACTTCGCTGAGCAGAGGGATGTTGGGTAGGACTTGTGAGTAGCGCTCAGTAAAATACTCAGTATTTTGAAAAATAACGCTCCAGAACTCCTCCCTTCACATGCATTGGTTCTTGGGTGTTGAGAAGAGCGACCTCAGGGAATGTGTCAAGAACGTTATCTATTTGAATGCCTGCCGCATTTGGCCTGCTGCGGGAATCCAGCAGAGGCAGATGTGCATTTAAGTCTCCCTTTATGATCTCTCGATCTTGTACTGCATTAGCACAGACCTGGTTTAGCTAAAGATTGTCGTCTGCTTGGTATAACTTTAGTGTTTAGTTTAGTTGTTTGAACCTTGTCTCCTGTGGTTCTTTTTGCGATCACTAGCACGGCAGGGATACTCCTTTGGATTAGAAGTATCCAGTGTGGGCTGGGGAGGTGTCTCCTTCCTCTTAGGAGGTCGGGGAGTCCTTTCTCCTTCGTTGTCTCCAGACGCGGGTGCCTTGGGGAGCAGGAACAACATCAGGACGCTTTTGCCTAGCTCCTGTGTTCTGAGGGCCGCCTGTTTCTTGACAGAGGAAGCTAGGCTCTAAGCTTGATGCCTTTTAATGCAGGTGGTACATTTAGCTTCTGTGTCCTCTGGCCTTCTTTCTGCGCCTTGAAGCACATTCCGGTGTTGTGTGCCTTGCTCTAAACACATTTAATTTTGGCCTTAAAATTGGCGTAGAGGTGCCGATACTTTTGGCACGTGAAGCACCTTAGTGATTCTGGCAAATTAATTCTTAGTCTGTAGAAGCCCCAGTTACCCAAATCAAGGGTGCTAATTAGGGCCCCCGTGAGGGTGACCAGGGCTTGCCTGGTGGGGGCCTTCCCTTTGCACATGCGGGAAGTCTCCCCCACCTGGGAGTATAACACGATCACCTCCACGTCATAGACAAGAGAAGCCAAGTATCTTGGTTCCTCTTTTTTCGGGAATCAGCGTCATTGAGTACCCTGGTTTCCTGTAGGAAACATAATAGTACAAACATATATACTAATACTATTCACGCATATTTATGTTTGCACTATTATATTCTTGTATATTGTATATCATCTTTGTTTTTATTCGCATTAATGTCTTTTATATGATATGCATATATATATATAGATAGATAGATAGATGTGTGTGTGTGTGTGTGTGTGTGTGTGTGTGTGTGTGTGTACACACAGAAATATACATATGTACACGTATGGAATACATATACAAAATTACATATACAAAACTAAATTTTGAGTTCTCGCATACACAGAAACACGCACACTAATATAGATTTTACACATAAGTAGGTCACTATTCACAAAGATTGAGAATTGAAGTACTTTGAAAAGGTCTTACTTGTATTCCTTTATACACTTGCGCTCCAGGAAAAGCCCCGGTGGGTACAGGCGAAGGGTTTCTGAGGAAAACAAAAATGGAAAAGATATTTGTACTAAGGAATGAAGCACACACACACACACACACATATATATGTGTAAAATATATATATATATATATATATATATATATATATATATATATATATATAATAGATAGATAGATATGGATATAGATATAGATATATACATAAAGGTATATTATCATATATGATATATATATATATATATATATATATATATATATATATATATATATATATATATATATATATATATATAGAGAGAGAGATAGATAGAGAGAGAGATAGAGAGAGAGAGAGAGAGAGAGAGAGAGAGAGAGAGAGAGAGAGGGAGAGAGATAGATAGAGAGAGAGAGAGATGTGTGTGTGTGTGTGTGTGTGTACATATACATATATATATTTATATATATATATATATATATATATATATATATATATATATATATATATATATATATATTCATATATGTGTATGACCAAATAGAAAAATGTTTTACTGGTGCCAAGGAGTTCAGGCTCCGAGCTAGAGACAACATCGTAATAGGAACCGGGAATGATAGAACCCTGAAAGACGAGGGGAAGATCCATGAACTCGTCCATGAGATGAACAGATACCGCCAGAACCTCTAAGGTGTATGCGAAATGCGTTGAAAAAGCATAGGCGAAACAACAAGGATAAGGGGAAATCATTACTCTCACAAAGAAGGCGTGGGATTTCTTATCCATAACAAACATAATCAAAGCAGTAATGGAATGCCGCCCAGTCTCAAGCAGACTAATTAACATCCGCTTAAAGGCAGTGCCCTTCAACATCAAAATCTTCCAGGCGTATGCCCCAACAACTAGTTATGAAGAGGATAGAGAAGACTTCTATATTCGATTACAAGAAGTCATAGATGGAGTACACAAAAAGGATATTTTAATGGCACAGGGTGACTGGAATGCCAAAGTTGGAGAAGATGCCCAGGCTCATTGGCAAAGTAACTGCGGACCTTCCAGTAACCCTCTGACCAGTGACAGAGGCCTGTGGCTCTTAGAGTTTGCTGCCATAAACAATTTGGAGTTCATAAATCTTCAAGAAGATGGACGTGGCACAGCCCAGGAAACCAACATAACCAGACTGATCCAATCAGGAGGGAATGTCACGTGAACACGCCGTTTCCCTGGTGCAGATATTGGAAGTGATCATAATGTGGTCTTAATGACTTTCAGAACAAGGCTGAAGAAGATCAGCAAACCAAGATTTAATCTGGACAAACTAAAAGACCCAGCTATAAAAGAAGAGTTCCAGGCACGGATTGGGGGGAGACTTGCTGCTCTAATAATCCTTGATGTAAGAAACATAGAACTCGACCCGATAGTGAACACCTTAAACACAGCCGTAATAGAAACTGCAGATGAACTCTTGGGGAAACACCAGCGCCCCAAAAAGCCACGGGTCACAGATGAAATTTTAGATCTATGTGACGGACATCGAGAACTGAAAAAGAGAAAAGGTGACCCAGAGGGAGCTCAGTTATACAGAGAGGCAAACAATAAAGGCAATGAAAAATAAAGAAAGCAAAGGAAACCTAGTTCGAACACCGATGTATAAAAAAAAAATAATGAAATAGAAATAATACCAGAAAAACTTACAAAGTGGTCAAAGATCTCACTACAAAGAAACAGGGAAGACCTACCTGTATCCAATACAAAGGGGGGAAGTGCCTACACAAGAGAGGGAGGTACTAAACAGATGGGCAGAGTATTGTTCAGAGCTATATAATCACCAGCTCAACTGTGACCCAGCAGTATTAGATTACCCTCAAGCCAACTCAGAAAATGACTCGCATTCGACCATATGCGAGGAAGTTGAAGCAGCAGTTACATCACTCAAAAAAGGAAAATCGGCAGGAATTGACATCCCAGGCGAATTGATTCAAGCAATAAGATTTGGACTACAGGGATATGGCCAACTCAATGGACCCAATATCTTATCATCATCCTGCCCGAAAAAGGAAACCTCCAGCTGTGTCAAAACTACCACACAATTAGTTTGGTTAACCATGTGAGCAAAGTAATACTGAAGATCATAATGAACAAACTCAAATCTATTACTGTAGAACAAGCAGGTTTTAGAGCAGGACGCAGCACAACTAACCACATATTTAACCTCAGGATAATATGCGAAATCACCTCCAACACCAACAAGACTTCTTTCATGTCTTTGTTGATTTTAAGAAGGCATTTGAAAGGGTTTGGCATGCTGCCCTGTGGGCAACCATGCGGATACATAACATCAACTCAAACCTTGTCAGAGTTATCAAAAAACTATGAACAAACC